>NC_057812.1:434894023-435026202 GCF_018294505.1 Triticum aestivum
GATTACCTTGTTTGTGAAGTAAGTGGCACATCAAACTTGTGTATTGGATATTTAAATATCACATCGCCCTTTCATTGTTGAAATATCACACTGTAAAACAAAGGGTTTAGGGTTTGTGGCACACCTCCAACATGGGGTGGCCTTTGTATTATATAGGGGGTACATCATCGTGTACAAATACAATTACGATTATAATACATGTAGGCCCAGTATATACAGAGTCTAACACCCTCCCTCAATCTCAACCGTGCTCAGAAGAATTTACTAGGTTGAGATTGCGCCTACAGCCTTCAAACTGAGGAAGCGGCAGTGGCTTGGTGAAGATGTCAGCAAGTTGATCCTTTGAAGGGATGAACTTCATAAGAAGAAGCTTCTGGGCAACACGTTCTCTGACAAAGTGGTAATCAACTTCGATGTGTTTTGTTCGGACATGGAATACATGATTTGAAGACAGATACGTAGCACTGATGTTATCACACCAAAGAACAGGAGGTTGCTCCTGAGAGATCCTCAACTCTCGAAGCAAAGATTGTATCCAAATCAGCTCAGCTGTAGCATTTGCAACGGCCTTGTACTCAGCCTCAGTGCTACTGCGGGACACTATTGCTTGTTTCCGAGCACTCCAGGCGATCAAGTTAGCACCAAGGAACACTGCATAGCCCCCCGTTGATCGCCTGTCATCGGGATTCCCAGCCCAGTCTGCATCAGAGAACGCGGAAAGAGCTCCAGAGGTTGCCGGTTGCAAATGCAGGCCATAAGTAGGTGTCAACCGAATATAGCGTAATATACGCTTAACAACAGTCCAATGAGAGTCTCGAGGTGCATGCAGAAATTGACAAACACGGATGACAACATAAGAGATATCCGGACGAGTAATAGTCAAGTACTGCAGACCACCAACAATACTGTGATACTCAGTGGCCTCATCGGCACAAAGAAGAGAACCATCGGGAGCAGACAGTTTGTCAGTAGAGGACGTAGGTGTAGTAGCAGTCTTGCACTTGAGCATACCAGCACGTCGAAGAACATCAAGAGAATACTTCTGCTGAGTGAGCGTCAAACCAGAATCAGAGTACGAGACCTCCAGACCGAGGAAATAGTGCACTTTTCCAAGATCCTTAACCACAAAATCAGCACACAAGGAAGATACCAGGCGATCCGCAGCGAACACTGAAGAGCTGACAAGAATGATATCATCAACGTAGACTAGCAGGCACATAGTAACTGTAGGATGCTGAAGAAGAAACAACGAGGTGTCAGCCGTAGAGGGAACAAAACCATGAGCCCGAAGAGTGGTGCCAGGACGTGCATGCCAAGCATGCGGAGCCTGCTTCAGACCATAGATCGCCTTAACAAGGTGACACAGATGCTGCAGACGACCGAGATCAACAAAACCAGGAGGCTGGCGCATACAGACCTCCTCCTCTAATACCCCATGAAGAAAGGCATTCTGAACATCAAGTTGACAAAGAGACCATCCACGAGTAACAACAGTGAGAGCAAAAGGCGAATGGTAGTGGGTTTAACCACCGGACTGAAGGTATCCTCATAATCAAGACCCTGACGCTGTTTGAATCCTTTAGCAACCAGGCGAGCCTTGTATCTCTCAATAGAACCATCAGCATGACGCTTGACCTTAAACACCCACTTGGAATCAATAACATTGACACCCATCCTTGGAGGAACTAAACGCCATGTACCATTTTGAAGAAGAGCTTGGTATTCTTGTTCCATCGCAAGATGCCAGTGAGGAATGCTCATAGCTGCCTGAAAATGCCTTGGTTCAGCAGTAGGATTCGCCTGTGCCTGCGCCATGCAAGTCGCGAGCCAAGCAACAGTCCCATCCGTGCGCTTCTTTGGTTGAACTACGCCACTCTTGCTGCGTGTATGAGGACGCAAAACAGGAGCGGGGGCCGGTGGTGGTGAAGGCACCGGTGACAGCGGCAAGGAAACCACAGCCTCGGAAGAGGCCAACGGCGAGGAAGCCGACGGAGACGTGGACGATGGCGACGCAGCAGGAGTCAGCAGTCCACCGGAGGACAAAACCGGCCCAGGCGAGATGAACGGCCCAGGCGAGCTCAGCGTGAGAGACCCGACAGGGGAGGCCGGTCCAGGCGAGTGTGGCGGAGCGGGCCGAACAGGCGAGGCCGGCCCAGGCGAGGCCAGCGTAGGCAAGGCCGGCCCGGGCAAGGCAGGCCCAGGCGAGGCCGGCATGGATGCAGCCGATGGAGGAGTCCCAGGCCCAGGCGGGGCCAGGGCGCGACCAGCTGGCGGGCAGGCTGCATGGGGCATGCATGCGGCCGGGTGAACGTCGTGCGGGGTCGTGGAGGAGGGAGCCGCCGGTCCCTCCTTGTCCAAAAGCTGCAAGCGGGCACCCCTTCCAATACTTGCGCCATGGTTAGACAACAAAAGGGGCGAATGTGCAGCATCTAAAAATTGATCAGGCAAGGTATTGGACGGGTGTACAGGCGGTGTGGAGGCGGCAGCAATAGATGTGGGTAGAGCAGAAAAGGGAAAAACATGTTCATCAAAAACAACATCGCGGGAAATATACACACGATTAGACGGAACATGAAGACATTTATACCCTTTGTGAACAGAACTATACCCAAGGAAGACACATTGTTTGGATCTAAACTGAAGCTTGTGATTATTATAAGGACGAAGGTGTGGCCAGCATGCACACCCAATCACCTTAAGAAATGTGTAATCAAGAGTTTGACCAAGCAAGAGTTCAAGTGGAGTTTTCATATGAAGTAGTCGCGAAGGGAGCCTATTTATAAGAAAACAGGCTGTAGTGAAAGCATCACTCGAAAAACGAAATGGAACAGATGCATGTGCTAGCAGAGTTAACCCAGTTTCAACAATATGACGATGCTTACGTTCAGCCGAACCATCTTGCTGATGTATGTGTGGGCAGGACACACGATGAGCAATCTCAAGTTTTTCAAAGAAAGTGCTAAGATTGCAGTACTCACCGCCCCAATCCGACTGCACATGAATGATTTTATGATTGAGAAGACGCTCAACATGTGCTTGAAACTTAAGAAACACATCAAAAACATCAGACTTGCGTTTAAGAAGATATAACCAAGTAAACCAACTATAAGCATCAATGGAACTGGCATAATATTCATGACCACTAACAGATAGTTGGGCAGGTCCCCATACATCTGAAAACACAAGCTCAAGAGGAGTTTTGACTATGGTTGGAAACAGAAAAAGGTAACTGATGACTCTTGCCTTGCTGACAGGCATCATAGATAGCAGTTGTCGGTGTCAAAACCGGCGGATCTCGGGTAGGGGGTCCCGAACTGTGCGTCTAAGGTGGATGGTAACAGGAGGCAGGGGACACGATGTTTACCTAGGTTCGGGCCCTCTTGATGGAGGTAATACCCTACGTCCTGCTTGATTGTTCTTGATGATATGAGTATTACGAGAGTTGATCTACCACGAGATCGTAGAGGCTAAACCCTAGAAGCTAGCCTATGGTATGATTGTCTGTTGTCCTACAGACTAACCCTCCGGTTCATATAGACACCGGAGGGGGCTAGGGTTACACAGAGTCGGTTACAAGGGAGGAGATCTACATATCTTTATTGTCTAGCTTGCCTTCCACGGCAAGGAGAGTCCCATCCGGACACGGGATGAAGTCTTCAATCTTGTATCTTCATAGTCCAACAGTCCGGCCAAAGGATATAGTCCGGCCGTCCGGAGACCCCCTAATCCAGGACTCCCTTAGTAGCCCCTGAACCAGGCTTCAATGACGATGAGTCCGGCGCACAGTATTGTCTTCGGCATTGCAAGGCAGGTTCCTCCTCCGAATACTCCATGGAAAATTTCGAACACAAGGATAGTGTCCGGCTCTGCAAAACAATTTCCACATACCACCATAGAGAGAATAATATTTCCACAAATCTAATCTGCTGATACGTTTTGATGGCACGACGTCAAGTCATGGCCCGGTCATCATCCGAACCGTTTTTCCCCAACCAACACTGCACATATTGCGAGGCGGTTTTCTTGACACGTCTTGTCGAAGCAGAGATCGTGTCCCCCTTATTACGGGATTCTCATCAATATGGACGTGGGTAACCCACTCGTGCCTGTTGGTATGACTCCTCGATTTTAGGTGAGTCCAAAACGGCCGCGAGGAGGACGCTTGACATTCACCCTCTTTATAAAGAGGCCAAGACCTGTCCTTTTTTCTTCTCACACTCAATCGAATCCTTCCCCCGCCTCGAGTTCCAACACCCAAGGCTCAGGCCAGGCGCTTCGGACCTTCAACCATGTCCGAATCCAACCTCCAAGGTCAGTGGATGTCTTCCTCTGTCACAGAGGAGGACATCAAGAAGCTGAGAGAGGCCAGGTATCTGACCGCCAAAATCTCACATAGGCTGCCTGCCCGAGGGCAGGTCATCCCCACTCTCGAATCCAACGAGAGTGTCGTGTTCGTCTCTCACTTCCTCCGAGGGCTAGGCCTCGCTTTGGACCCCTTTGTTAGGGGGCTCATGTTCTATTATGGGTTGGACTTCCATGATCTGGCCCCGGATTCCCTCCTTCACATCTCATCGTTCATCGTCGTATGCGAGCCCTTCCTCCGCATTACCCCTCACTTCGGCCTGTGGCTCAAGACCTTCAATGTGAAGCCAAAGATGATCGAGGGGCGGCACGCAGAGTGCGGAGGTGCCGTAATAAGCAGAAGCGCTGATGCTCCATGGCCAGAGGGTTCCTTCCCAGAGGTATCCAGTTTGTGGCAACGGGAGTGGTTTTATATCACAGCTCCCCGAAGTGCCAAGTGGGTAGCCGCCCCTGCCTTTCGCTCGGGCCCCCCACCACAACTGACATCATGGATCAGCAGGGGGCTGAGCTGGGGTCCAGCAAAGGATGTGACGATATTGCAGAGCCGCATCCGAGATCTCTTTGAGGGAGATTTCAGCCTGGTTACGGCAATGCAAGTTATGCAAGTTCGTTGAGTCCAGCCTTGCAAACGTCGACCCCTCCGTATGTGGGAATTCAACCCGGAAGGATCACAAACTATTCAGCACTTCCTTGGCATGACGCTCGAAGAGATGTATAAATTGTTCTTCGGACCCCAAATAGAGTGTCCGGACACCACCGAGGATGCGGGTCTGAGCTGCAACCGCCCTGATAACCAAGTAAGTAATCCCATGGCCGAACACGTTGTCCTTTTATTTATCATGACATCATTCTGAAAAGTCACGCTTTGACCAGGACTGGATAACAAAGGCGAAGATTATCAGGTGTTCGGCCCCCCTTCCTGAAGGCTTGGCCAATCCGGTACTGGACAGAATGCTCGAGCCGATGCCTCATCAGGTGTCCTCAAAGGAAGATGAAGGGGGGAATAAAGAGGCCGAAAGCGGTCCTCACTCGCTACTCGTCCCAACCGGGGGAATGAGCGCCTCCGCGAGGGAGGATAACCAAGGAGAAGAATCTGACACTCCCTCTCCCCGAGGAAGGAAGAGGATCACCTCTGAGGATCCGGAAACCAAGGTTTCCAAACGGGAGAAGAAATCTTCATCAGAGGGTCCTGCCTCGGAGGGTATTCTTGCCGCACAATGTCCGCACAGGGATCAGCCCTCTACTGAGCTGTGAGTAACCAGAAGGTATTTTAATAGTGGAAGTGTCCTACATTACTTCTGGAGACAATAACCGAAGCTTATATCTTGTAGTTCGGATCATAGCCCTTCTCGACAGAGTTCGTCTTCGGGGGATCTTCTTCCGGAGATGATGGAGAGCGAAACGCCTCCCCCTGCTACCCCGCCTCATGAGGCGGGCGACCCTGAAGTGTCGTCGCTGAGGGTCTCTCCTAATCCTCCAAGGCCAGAGGGTAATCCTTTGGCTACCCGTAGTCCTCAGTGTTCGGCTCCTAAAGAGAGCAACAGAAAGAGTCCGGAACCGTACAGTGTGCGGTCGGACGCAGTGAAGGATCTTCTGGAGCAAGCGGCCATCTCAGAAGCGCATCGTAAGCTAATGGGTACGGTAATTGAAAGGATTTCATCCGCTGAAAGCGGATTGCATGAAGCTTTTATGAGTCTGCTGAAAGGCTTTGAGGTACGTGAAATAGTGTATGTTTTTGACAGTACCGCACACGTTAGGTGTGCCCTATGCAGATAGTATCCCCTAAGACTCTGGTTGTCGTTGAAAACGGCGGCAAACAGAGGATCATAGTCCCAGGTAATAACCAGACCGCCTTTATGTGTAGGTGGCTGAAGCTCCGGTGGCTAGCCGGACTGATGGGTTTGCCGAGCTAAAGCGGCAACTTGATGCGATAGATGCCGACATCGTGCTTGTCAACAAGCGGCTTGATGAGGCACAGGGTAAGTGATTTTTCTGGTGATCAACACATAGTAAGAGGAGCATGATGCCAGTATCTTTAATATGTTGTGACTGCAGATGGAGCTGCCACCGTGGAGTCCCTTCGGGCGGAGATTGCCCGAGCCAAGGAACAAGCAAGGAATAGCGATGCTGCCGCCCTAAAGGCGGTCGGAGAGCTGAGGGCCGGACAGGCCGCACATTGCCAGAGCAAGGAAAGAATAGCCAAGATGGTCGTTGAGTTGAAGGATGTTGTTGACCGTTACCAGCTTCTTAAAAAAGAAAGCCGAGCGAAGGCGACGAACCTGGAGAAGGCCATGGTAGTAGCCAAGGAAGCCCGCTCCAAAATCAGAGCGATGAAGGAGGAGCTGCGTCAAGCTGCGGATATCATGGTTGGGAAGCCCTTCTTGTTGCGGACTAAGTTCAGAGATCCGAAGTATGCTCCTCTTGATCAACTATGGAGTTCTGCGGATGCCTACGTGGATTTGGCAGCAAGTGTTGCCGATGCGGCTGAGTACTTCAAGGATCAAAAGATCGTGAAGTGGAAAAGCTGTTCTGGTCACAATTCCATGCTCCAGTGCATCCGCTGCTGTTGAATGAGCGAATGGCCGAGTGGGCCGAGCTCCATAGGTTGTCCGGGCTTGCCATGAGGTCTGTTGCGGATCATCTGTGGCCGGGAGGGCCAAGGCCGAATAGTTACTTTAGTTTAGTGCAACAATTCCTTGGTGTTGTGCTGCACATCGACGCTATGAAGAGGTCGGCGTGCATAGAGGGTGCACGGATGGCATTTGCCGGTGTCAAAACATACTGGACAGAGATGGAGGCCACCACTATTGCAACACAGGGTTCGGCCATGGGCCGAGTGGCTGCCGAGCACTACTTTGAAGAGGTCCTTGAGGGCGCTCGTTCGATAGAGGCTCAGTGCTCGAAAAATATTATGTTCTAGTGACATGTATTGTCATTGTAAAAACAATGTTTTATTGAATTATAAAGGCTGTGTTTATACTTTTGCCTGAAAGTATTATGATGCCTCCTGTGCGGCCGTTTATGTATATATGTATATAACCTGAAAGTTTGCAGTCGTCGGCTTCCGCCCCCACGCATATAGTGCGGGGATGTTCGCAAAAACGCGTATTCACACTTGATCCAACGTCTTAGTCCATGAAGGAGGTGGTAGCGTATCGAACGAGGCAATCGGACTATATTGCTTTAACACTTTCACTTAGCCATAGGATTTTGACGGTGGGGCTACTATATAGCCCCTGGTACTTCTGCGCTCGTCTGAATACGGGGCGCGTACGTACATGACCGGGAATCGGCCCTTCGTTAATGCAGAGGAATCCCGAAGATTCCGCTGAATCATCGAGTGGTTGACCAGTCTCGCGCTACATCATGACAGTCAGTTTTCGGCTTTCTCTACTGAGGTGCTCATCTGGATGAACCAGGGCACAATCGCAGTAGTTCTCCCAGTGCTACCTTAGCCGATATAGCGGAACGTAAGGTACCAAAACATGGGAGCCGAGCAAACCCAACATTTGACCAAAGACATGATTCATAGCTGATGCATATAAGGCCAAACTCGCGACGCCGAACACTCCCTAAGGTATTCGGTCTTTATAACATATACCGGGCTGAATAATGCCCCGTAATAATAAACCCCGAGTGTCCAGGTACATGCAATGTCCCGACGTGGCCACATGCCAATAACCTCAGTATCCTTCTCGATTGTATTGAGTATCCGGAGGATGTGAACAACAAGAGACAGTAAAAAAAGGTTTACGTGGGGTCTTAATCTGAAAAGAAACCTTTGAGCGGGTCCCTGCTGCACGTCTGTGCCTGTGTCTCCGTTGTGCCGTGTCCTAGACGGGTGTAGCATGATTGTCATCTGTAAAAGAGAGGAACTTAGGTGAAAGTTGTCGTGCCAAAAAATTGGTTATTATCAGTAAACTATTAAAATTCAAAATAAGTCAAGTTCAGCCGGACTAGCCCTGATTACACGCGGGAAACCCCTGTTACCATTTGGGAGGGTTTGATTATCAAATCAATCTCATGTATATGTAATGGTGCACCGGACTCGTCTAACCGTGTCCGTGGTCTTGACGACCTATCATTTTTTCTGGTTGGTGAGGCCGTCTAGTGCTCGGCTGTTAAAGCTGTCGCACACTCTTCCGCGCGTAGAAAACACTCAGTATTTCCGCTAACTGTGATGGTGCCACATGGACCGGGCATCTTAAGCTTGAGAGAAGCGTAATGCGGTATTGCATTAAAACGAGCGAAAGCCGCTCTTCCGAGTAGTGCCTGATAGCCACTTCGGAATGGAGCGATGTAGAAAGTTAACCTTTCGCTTCAGAAGTTGTCGGGAGAGCCGAATAAAACATCTAGTAGTAGAGAGCCCGTACAGCGGGCCTCTAGGCCTGGTATTACTCCCTTGAAGGTAATATTACTTTGGATTATTTTTGTCGAGTCTATCCCCATTTTGCGGGCTGTGTCCTGATATATCAGATTTAGACCATTGCCGCCGTCCATGAGGACTTGTGTGAGATGGTATCCGTTTATTATTGGATCTAACACCAAGGCAGCCAATCCTTTGGACTAGATGCTTGTCGCGTGATCCCCGCGATCAAAGGTGATCGGGCAGGCCAACCAGGGGTTGAACCTAGGGGTGACGGGCTCTGTGGCGCGTGTGTCTCGGAGTGCATGTTTGCTTCTCCTCTTTGTCACATGGATCATGTTTACTGTTTTAACCTCTGGTGGGAATTTATCTGTCCTCCAATGCCTTGCTGGCGAGGCTCGTCCTCGTCTTCGCTTGGTGTCCTCCCCCCTTATGTTCGGCGTTTAGCTTACCGGCCTGCTTGAAGACCTAGCATTCACTGTGGGTGTGATTTGCAAGTTTATCGGGGGTGCCATGGATCTGACATAGTTTGTCAAGAATCTTGTTTAGGCCAGATGGTCCATCTCTGCTGCCTTTGAAAGGCTTTTTCCGCTGATCTGGTCGAGAGCCCCTAAATCCGGCGTTTACTGCCGTATTATCTGGGCTATCTTCTTTATTTCGATGCTTTCTTTTATTGCGTCGTGGTTTTCCATTGCCATCCCTGACTTCGGATGTGCTTGGGTCGCTGGTGCTACTGCGGGCTAACCAGTTGTCTTCGCCCGCGCAAAAGCGGGTCATGAGGCTTGTTAGGGCTGCCATTGTTCTCGGTTTTTCTTGGCCGAGGTGTCTGGCGAGCCATTCGTCTCGGACGCTATGTTTGAAAGCTGCTAAGGCTTTGGCGTCCAGACAGTCGACGATTTGGTTCTTCTTGGTGAGAAACCTGTTCCAAAGCTTTCGGGCGGACTCTCCGGACTGTTGAATTATATGACTTAAATCGTTTGCATCCGAAGGTCGGACATAGGTCCCTTGAAAATTAGCCCGGAAAGTGTCCTCGAGCTCCTCCCAACTTCCAATTGAGTTTTCGGGGAGGCTTTTCAACCAGTGCCGAGCTGTTCCTTTAAGCTTGAGGGGCAAGTATTTAATGGCATGGAGATCGTCTTCGCGAGCCATATGGATATGGAGGATAAAGTCCTCAATCCAGACCCCAGGGTCTGTGGTCCCGTCGTACGCCTCTATGTTCACTGGTTTGAATCCTTCTGGGAATTTCTGGTCCAGCACCTCATCGGTGAAACATAGGGGGTGTGCGGCACCCCTGTATTGGGATGTGCCATGGCGTTCGGACGGTTGTAGTATTTGGTTTTGATTTTGTGCCGGAGTGCGCTTCCTAGATCCATAGATGGATCTGGTCGTATCGGATTTTTGGCGCAAGTCCTCACATAGATCGTGTGTTGACTTATGTGCAACTTTGTTAGCCGCTCTATCGCGGTCACAAGGTGGTGGATCCGGTCGGTTGGCCGTTTCATTTTTTGGCTATGTGGGCTCTAAGGCCTCAACGTCGAATTCAGGTAATAGCTTGTGCTTTGGATAGCTCTTTGTGTGATAACTTCCACCATATTTTGCTTCGTTGTCGAGCACTTTGTTCCACCTGCTATTGAGTGTATTCTGTGCGGCCTTAAGCCTTTGCTTCTGCTTTTTCAGACTCCTCGTTGTGGCAATAAGCCTTCTGCGGAGGTTCTCTTGCTCCGAGTGCGTTTCCGGATGATGTGTGCATCTTCGTCCGGACTGTCCCCCCCAGAGGGGGTTTGATGAGGTTTATCCTCGGTGTCGCCGTGTTCAGACGTCAGATCCGTACTATGTTCGCCGCTTGCAGCTTCATCGTGCTCTGCCGCCGGGGCAATGTGGTCATCGTTTCCTCTGGAGTCGACTGGAGTATTATTTTCTCTTGCGTTGTTATCGCTGTTTTTGCTATGGCGGGACTTAGAGCGGCGCCGCTGACGTCGGCGCTTGGGTTGCTTCTTGGAGGGGCCATCCTCCGTTGTCTCTTCGCCATTGCCTTCTTTGGGTGTATCCACCATGTATATGTCATGTGATGAAGTGGCTGTCCGGCGCCCTGTGGGCGCTGGTTCCTGTTCGTCTCCTGCATCTTCGTCGCCGTCGATGTCTTCGGAGTCGAAGTTGAGCATGTCGGTTAAGTCCTCGACACTGGCTACTAGGTGGGTGGTGGGTGGGCAGCGAATTCCTTCGTGGTCCGCATCCCATTCTAGCCGGACGTAGTTCGGCCAAGGTTCTCCTGACAAGGAGAGAAACCTTAATGAATTTAGCACATCGCCGAAAGGCGAGTGCTGAAAGATATCCGCGGAGGTGAACTCCATGATCAGCGCCCAGTCGGATTTGATAGGCACGGATGCAGGCGGCTCGGAGTCCATGGCCGGAGACGAATCCAGTGGTTCGGCGACACGGCTCTCATAAGGGGTGAAGTCAGTATCTGGCTCCATCGCCACTGAGAGTGCAGCCTCCATGGCGGGGTCTATCCCTCTGTCCTTGGATGGCGCGATTTGCTCCGGATTGAAAGCCGGGGTAGTTGCAGATGCGATCTCCTGAACACTGTCCGACGACAGAGTTACGTCGTGCTCGTCGTGACTGTGCGGCGCACCTGACACAGGCTCGAATCCGTCCTAGATCAAGTCTCCGCGGATGTCAGCAGTGTAGTTTAAGTTTCCGAATCTGACCTGATGGCCAGGGGTGTAGCTCTCGATCTGCTCTAGATGGCCAAGCGAATTGGCCCGCAGTACGAAGCCACCGAATACAAAGATCTGTCCGGGGAGGAAAACCTCACCCTGGACCGCATCGCTACCGATGATCGAAAGAGCCATCAAGCCTTATGATGACGACACAGTGGAACTCTCAATAAAAGCACCAATGTCGGTGTCAAAACCAGCGGATCTCGGGTAGGGGGTCCCGAACTATGCGTCTAAGGTGGATGGTAACAGGAGGCAGGGGACACGATGTTTACCCAGGTTCGGGCCCTCTTGATGGAGGTAATAACCTACGTCATGCTTGATTGTTCTTGATGATATGAGTATTACACGAGTCGATCTACCACAAGATCGTAGAGGCTAAACCCTAGAAGCTAGCCTATGGTATGATTGTCTGTTGTCCTACGGACTAACCCTCTGGTTTATATAGACACCGGAGGGGGCTAGGGTTACACAGAGTCGGTTACAAGGGAGGAGATCTACATATCCGCATTGCCTAGTTTGCCTTCCACGCCAAGGAGAGTCCCATTCGGACACGGGACGAAGTCTTCAATCTTGTATCTTCATAGTCCAACAGTCCGGCCGTCCGGAGACCCCCTAATCCAGGACTCCCTCAGCAGCATCATTATTTCTAGACTCTGACGGTAGTTCATGACGGTGGAGAACATGGCGAACAATGGGTAATGCAGTGTGACCAAGGCGCGAATGCCATAATGCAGGAGACATGCGAATCCCGCTGAAGACCTGAAGATCAGCAGCGGCAGCAGGCACGGCGGTGGGTGCATCCAGAGCATACAAGCCTCGGCAAAAATGACCTCTAAGAAGTATGTCCCTCATAGCTCGGTCCTTAACAAGAAGATGAAATGAGTGAAACTCACAAAAGACATTATTATCTTGAGTAAGTCTCAGAGAGTAAGTTACGAGTAACAGAGGGAACACGAAGAATATTTCTAAGATGCAAGTTCCTAGAGGTGTTCGTGAGAAGTGATGCCTGACCAATATGAGAGATGCGCATACCTGCCCCATCTACTGTATGAACCTTGTCGTGGCCATGGTAGGGGTGCTGAACGTTGAGCTTGCCCAGTTCATTCGTCACGTGGGCTGTCGCGCCAGTATCCATGTACGAGGAAGGATCAACATGATATGAAGGTGTATGTCCCTGCTGCACCATATGAACTTGGCAATCATTACCCTTGCCATTGTTGCCAAGGCCGAGGAAGTCGGTCTTGAAGCGACGATGACAGCGAGAGGCAACGTGACCTGGCAGGCCACAGAGTTGACATGGTTGTGCCGCTCCACATGCAGCACAACATGCACGTGGACGGCCATCAATAGTGACCATAGAGGAGCCAGGGCGCGACAGCGGCTGCTAACCCGAGGACGTACTACTGCCGGGTTTACCCCCCCTCAGCCGAGGGGCAGAAGGGCCGCAGCCACCTCCTTTGCCACGGTACGCGGTGTTAACAGAGGGGTCCACGGGAGTATCCGGGCGGCGTGCGTTGAGCCGTTGCTCCGTCGAGAGGAGTCGGCTGTAGAGATCCTGAGCACGGATAGGAACCTTGCGTTCATTGATCACCTCTGCCAGCGAGTCGTAGTCACTATCCAGGCCCGCGAGGATGTAGGATGTGAACTCAGTGTCACGAAGAGGCTCTCCAATGGAAGCAAGAGTGTCGGCCAGCTTTTTGATTTTGTTGTAGAAGACGGTCACCGAACCGTTGTCCTTGCGAGTGTCAGCAAGTTTCACGCGTATGGACATGCTCTGCGTAGTAGACTGGGATGAAAAACTCAATTCCAGTATGTCCCACACCTCATGAGATGTCGCGGCAAAGAGAACCAGCCCGGCAACACCCTCACCCAGGGAGGATTGGATCGCTGAGAGGATGGCTTGGTCCTGAGAAATCCACGCGCGAAACATCGGATGATGCGGTGGCGGACATGACAGGGTACCGTCGACGAAGCCCTCCAAGTAATCACTGCGAAGCAGGGGAAGCACTTGTGCGCGCCAGTATAGATAGTTATCCGGCTTGAGCTTGACCGGGAGGAGGTGCGAGAACAGGAACGGCGGCGAGGAGATCGTAGCCAAAGCAGCTTCAAGGTCCATGTAGGGTGGCGGCGCGGACGGAGGTTGATGTGGAGCGCCATACGCAGCAACACCGTAGGACGGTGGTGAATCGTACACTGCTGGCGGGCCATACGTCGAAGGGGTCGCAGGGGCGCCGAACTGAGGGTAGGCGCTGTGTGGAGGGTGCGGCGCGGGCGAAGAACTGTACGGGGCACCGTATAGAGGAAGACCACCATAGCCGACGTAGGCCGCGTGAGGGGCGTCGGCGACAGAAGAGCCCGCTGTGGTGTAGATGGCGGCAGCGGGGTCAGACATAGCAGGGTGCATCATAGGACATGGGGCGGCCGAGGGCGGCGGCGCTTGTACAGAGGGTACATGGCGGCCGGAAGCAGGGTAGATGCAGAGGGCGAGGGGGAGTGGTCGGCGTACTGGTAGACCACGGGGCCGGCGTACTGGTGGCCTGCAGATTGCCTCGACAGGGGGCCGAGCGAACCCTCCGTCGTGTAGGGCACATCCCCTCCATAGAGGAGAGCCGCGAGTGATGACGGTAGGAACACATGGTCCGTGGCGACGGGGCGGGAAACCGCACCAGCGGCGGCAACAGTCGATACGGCGGCAAGGGATGCTGCGAGGGCAGCGGCGGTGTCGGCGGTCGGATGCGACATGATGGCGGCGGCTGGCAGCAGGGTTGGAGCTGAAGACTTAGGTTAGATCGGTAGGCGTGATACTATTAAAACAAAGGGTTTAGGGTTTGTGGCACACCTCCAACGTGGGGTGGCCTTTGTATTATATAGGGGGTACATCATCGTGTACAAATACAGTTACAATTATAATACATGTAGGCCCAGTATATACAGAGTCTAACACACACGGGCTCAATCTTTTGAAAACTCCGGTCTAGTGGGGAGGAGTCCTTCCCGCTCTCAATTCGGCCTAGTTGTGTTGGAAATATGCCCTAGAGGCAATAATAAAATGGTTATTATTATATTTCATTGTTCATGATAATTGTCTATTGTTCATGCTATAATTGTGTTATCCGGAAATCGTAATACATGTGTGAATACATAGACCACAACACGTCCCTAGTGAGCCTCTAGTTGACTAGCTCGTTGATCAAAGGATAGTCATGGTTTCCTGACTATGGACATTAGATGTCATTGATAACGGGATCACATCATTAGGAGAATGATGTGATGGACAAGACCCAATCCTAAGCTTAGCTCAAAGATCGTGTAGTTCATTTGCTGTAGCTTTTCTGAATGTCAAGTATCATTTCCTTAGACCATGAGATTGTGCAACTCCCGGATACCGTAGGAGTGCCTTGGGTGTGCCAAACGTCACAACGTAACTGGGTGACTATAAAGGTACATTACAGGTATCTCCGAAAGTGTCTGTTGGGTTGGCATGATTCGAGACTGGGATTTGTCACTTCGTATGACGGAGAGGTATCTCTGGGCCCACTCGGTAATGCATCATCATAATGAGCTCAATGTGATCAAGTGGTTGATCACAGGATCATGCATTACGGTACGAGTAAAGTGACTTGCCGGTAACAAGACTGAACAAGGTATTGGGATACCGATGATCGAGTCTCGGGCAAGTAATGTACCGATTGACAAAGGGAATTGTATACGGATTGATTGAATCCTCGACATCGTGGTTCATCCGATGAGATCATCGTGGAGCATGTGGGAGCCAACATGGGTATCCAGATCCCGCTGTTGGTTATTGACCGGAGAGTCGTCTCGGTCATGTCTGCATGTCTCCCGAACCCGTAGGGTCTACACACTTAAGGTTCGGTGACGCTAGGGTTGTTAGGAAGACTTGTATGTGATTACCGAATGTTGTTCGGAGTCCCGGATGAGATCCCGGATGTCACAAGGAGTTCCGGAATGGTCCGGAGGTGAAGATTTATATGTAGGAAGTTGTCATACGGTCACCGGAAAGGTTCGGGGGCATATCGGTATTGTACCGGGGCCACCGGAGGGGTTCCGGGGGTCCACCGGGAGGGGCCACCTGTTGGGTTTCGTAGTAATTTCAAAAAATTTCCTATGCACACACAGGATCATGGGATGCATAGCAATGAGGGGAGAGTATTGTCTACGTACCCAACGCAGACCGACTGCGGAAGCGATGACACGACGTAGAGGAAGTAGTCGTACGTCTTCACGATCCAACCGATCAAGTACCGAAACTACGGCACCTCCGAGTTCGAGCACACGTTCAGCTTGATGACGATCCTCGGACTCCGATCCAGCAAAGTGTCGGGGAAGAGTTTCGTCAGCACGACGGCGTGGTGACGATCTTGATGAACTACAGCAGCAGGGCTTCGCCTAAACTCCGCTACAGTATTATCGAGGAATATGGTGGCAGGGGGCACCGCACACGGCTAAGGAATAGATCACGTGGATCAACTTGTGTCAACTTGTGTGTTTAGAGGTGCCCCTGCCTCCGTATATAAAGGAGGAGAGGAGGGGAGGCTGGCCGGCCAAGGGGGGAGGCGCAGGAGAGTCCTACTCCCTCTGGGAGTAGGATTCCCCCTCCAATCCTAGTCCAACTAGGATTCCTCGGAGGGGAAAAGAGGAGGAGGGGGCCGGCCACCTCTCCTAGTCCTAATAGGACTAGGGGAAGGGGGGGCGCGCAGCCCATCTAGGGCAGCCCCTTCTCTTTTCCACTAAGGCCCACTATGGCCCAAATAGCTCCCGGGGGGTTCCGGTAACCCTCCCGGTATTCCGGTAAAATCCCGATTTCACCCGGAACACTTCCGATATCCAAATATAGGCTTCCAATATATCAATCTTTACGTCTTGACCATTTCGAGACTCCTCGTCATGTCCGTGATCACATCCAGGACTCCGAACAACCTTCGGTACATCAAAATGCATAAACTCATAATATAACTGTCATCGTAACCTTAAGCGTGCGGACCCTACGGGTTCGAGAACAATGTAGACATGACCGAGACACATCTCTGGTCAATAACCAATAGCGGGACCTGGATGCCCATATTGGCTCCTACATATTCTACGAAGATCTTTATCGGTCAGACCGCATAACAACATACGTTGTTCCCTTTGTCATCGGTATGTTACTTGCCCGAGATTCGATCGTCGGTATCCAATACCTAGTTCAATCTCGTTACCGGCAAGTCTCTTTACTCGTTCCGTAATACATCATCTCACAACTAACATATTAGTTGTAATGCTTGCAAGGCTTATGTGATGTGTATTACCGAGAGGGCCCAGAGATACCTCTCCGACAATCGGAGTGACAAATCCTAATCTCGAAATACGCCAACCCAACATCGACCATTGGAGACACCTGTAGTACTCCTTTATAATCACCCATTTACGTTGTGACGTTTGGTAGTACCCAAAGTGTTCCTCCGGTAAACGGGAGTTGCATAATCTCATAGTCATAGGAACATGTATAAGTCATGAAGAAAGCAATAGCAACATACTAAACGATCGGGTGCTAAGCTAATGGAATGGGTCATGTCAATCAGATCATTCTGCTAATGATGTGACCTCATTAATCAAATAACAACTCATTGTTCATGGTTAGGAAACATAACCATCTTTGATTAACGAGCTAGTCAAGTAGAGGCATACTAGTGACACTTTGTTTGTCTATATATTCACACACATGTATTATGTTTCCGGTAAATACAATTCTAGCATGAATAATAAACATTTTATCATGATTATAAGGAAATAAATAATAACTTTATTATTGCCTCTAGGGCATATTTCCTTCAGTCTCCCACTTGCACTAGAGTCAATAATCTAGATTACACTGTAATGATTCTAACACCCATGGAGCCTTGGTGTTGATCATGTTTTGCTCGTGGAAGAGGCTTAGTCAATGGGTCTGCAACATTCAGATCCGTATGTATCTTGCAAATCTCTATGTCTCCCACCTGGACTAGATCCCGGATGGAGTTGAAGCGTCTCTTGATGTGTTTGGTCCTTTTGTGAAATCTGGATTCCTTTGCCAAGGCAATTGCACCAGTATTGTCACAAAAGATTTTCATTGGACCCGATGCACTAGGTATGACACCTAGATCGGATATGAACTCCTTCATCCAGACTCCTTCATTTGCTGCTTCCGAAGCAGCTATGTATTCCGCTTCACATGTAGATCCCGCTACAACGCTTTGTTTAGAACTGCACCAACTGACAGCTCCACCGTTTAATGTAAACACGTATCCGGTTTGCAATTTAGAATCGTCCGGATCAGTGTCAAAGCTTGCATCAACGTAACCTTTTACGGTGAGCTCTTTGTCACCTCCATATACGAGAAACATATCCTTAGTCCTTTTCAGGTATTTCAGGATGTTCTTGACCGCTGTCCAGTGATCCACTCCTGGATTACTTTGGTACCTCCCTGCTAAACTTATAGCAAGGCACACATCAGGTCTGGTACACAACATTGCATACATGATAGAGCCTATGGCTGATGCATAGGGAACATCTTTCATATTCTCTCTATCTTCTGCAGTGGTCGGGCATTGAGTCTTACTCAATTTCACACCTTGTAATACAGGCAAGAATCCTTTCTTTGCTTGATCCATTTTGAATTTCTTCAAAATCTTGTCAAGGTATGTGCTTTGTGAAAGTCCAATTAAGCGTCTTGATCTATCTCTATAGATCTTAATGCCTAATATGTAAGCAGCTTCACCGAGGTCTTTCATTGAAAAAACTTTTATTCAAGTATCCCTTTATGCTATCCAGAAATTCTATATCATTTCCAATTAGTAATATGTCATCCACATATAATATCAGAAATGCTATAGAGCTCCCACTCACTTTCTTGTAAATACAGGCTTCTCCGAAAGTCTGTATAAAACCAAATGCTTTGATCACACTATCAAAACGTTTATTCCAACTCCGAGAGGCTTGCACCAGTCCATAAATGGATCGCTGGAGCTTGCACACTTTGTTAGCTTCCTTTGGATCGACAAAACCTTCTGGTTGCATCATATACAACTCTTCTTCCAGAAATCCATTCAGGAATGCAGTTTTGACATCCATCTGCCAAATTTCATAATCATAAAATGCGGCAATTGCTAACATGATTCGGACAGACTTAAGCATCGCTACGGGTGAGAAGGTCTCATCGTAGTCAATCCCTTGAACTTGCCGAAAACCTTTTGCGACAAGTCGAGCTTTGTAGACAGTAACATTACCATCAGCGTCAGTCTTCTTCTTGAAGATCCATTTATTCTCAATTGCTTGCCGATCATCAGGCAAGTCAACCAAAGTCCACACTTTGTTCTCATACATGGATCCCATCTCAGATTTCATGGCTTCAAGCCACTTTGCGGAATCTGGGCTCACCATCGCTTCTTCATAGTTCGTAGGTTCATCATGATCTAGTAGCATGACCTCCAGAACAGGATTACCGTACCACTCTGGTGCGGTTCTTACTCTGGTTGATCTACGAGGTTCAGTAGTATCTTGATCTGAAGTTTCATGATCATTATCATTGGCTTCCTCACTAACTGGTGTAGGTGTCACTGAAACAGTTTTCTGTGATGAACTACTTTCCAGTAAGGGAGCAGGTACAGTTACCTCGTCAAGTTCTACTTTCCTCCCACTCACTTCTTTCGAGAGAAACTCCTTCTCTAGAAATGATCCATTCTTAGCAACGAATGTCTTGCCTTCGGATCTGTGATAGAAGGTGTACCCAACAGTTTCCTTTGGGTATCCTATGAAGACACATTTCTCCGATTTGGGTTCGAGCTTATCAGGTTGAAGCTTTTTCACATAAGCATCGCAACCCCAAACTTTAAGAAACGACAACTTTGGTTTCTTGCCAAACCACAGTTCATAAGGCGTCGTCTCAACGGATTTTGATGGTGCCCTATTTAACGTGAATGCGGCCGTCTCTAAAGCATATCCCCAAAATGATAGCGGTAAATCAGTAAGAGACATCATAGATCGCACCATATCTAGTAAAGTACGATTACGACGTTCGGACACACCATTACGCTGTGGTGTTCCGGGTGGCGTGAGTTGCGAAACTATTCCACAGTTTTTCAAATGTACACCAAACTCGTAACTCAAATATTCTCCTCCACGATCAGATCGTAGAAACTTTATTTTCTTGTTACGATGATTTTCAACTTCACTTTGAAATTCTTTGAACTTTTCAAATGTTTCAGACTTATGTTTCATTAAGTAGATATACCCATATCTGCTTAAATCCTCTGTGAAGGTGAGAAAATAACGATATCCGCCACGAGCCTCAATATTCATCGGGCCACATACATCGGTATGTATGATTTCCAACAAATCTGTTGCTCTCTCCATAGTACCGGAGAATGGTGTTTTAGTCATCTTGCCTATGAGGCACGGTTCGCAAGTACCAAGTGATTCATAATCAAGTGGTTCCAAAAGTCCATCAGCATGGAGTTTCTTCATGCGCTTTATACCGATATGACCTAAACGACAGTGCCACAAATAAGTTGCACTTTCGTTATCAACTCTGCATCTTTTGGCTTCAACATTATGAATATGTGTATTACTACTATCGAGATTCAATAAGAATAGACCACTCTTCAAGGGTGCATGACCATAAAAGATATTACTCATATAAATAGAACAACCATTATTCTCTGATTTAAATGAATAACCGTCTCGCATTAAACAAGATCCAGATATAATGTTCATGCTCAACGCTGGCACCAAATAACAATTACTTAGGTCTAATATTAATCCCGAAGGTAGATGTAGAGGTAGCGTGCCGACTGCGATCACATCGACTTTGGAACCGTTTCCCACGCGCATTGTCACCTCGTCCTTTGCCAGTGCCCGTTTATTCCGTAGTCCCTGTTTCGAGTTGCAAATATTAGCAACAGAACCAGTATCAAATACCCAGGTGCTACTGCGAGCTCTAGTAAGGTACACATCAATAACATGTATATCACATATACCTTTGTTCACCTTGCCATCCTTCTTATCCGCCAAATACTTGGGGCAGTTCCGCTTCCAGTGACCAGTCTGCTTGCAGTAGAAGCACTCAGTTTCAGGCTTAGGTCCAGACTTGGGTTTCTTCTCTTGAGCAGCAACTTGCTTGCCGTTCTTCTTGAAGTTCCCCTTTTTCTTCCCTTTGCCCTTTTTCTTGAAACTAGTGGTCTTGTTAACCATCAACACTTGATGCTCCTTCTTGATTTCTACCTCCGCAGCTTTCAGCATTGCGAAGAGCTCGGGAATAGTCTTGTTCATCCCTTGCATATTATAGTTCATCATGAAGCTCTTGTAGCTTGGTGGCAGTGATTGGAGAATTCTGTCAATAACGCAATCATCCGGAAGATTAACTCCCAATTGAATCAAGTGATTATTATACCCAGACATTTTGAGTATATGCTCACTGACAGAACTATTCTCCTCCATCTTGCAGCTATAGAACTTATTGGAGACTTCATATCTCTCAATTCGGGCATTTGCTTGAAATATTAACTTCAACTCCTGGAACATCTCATATGCTCCATGATGTTCAAAACGTCGTTGAAGTCCCGATTCTAAGCCGTAAAGCATGGCACACTGAACTATCGAGTAGTCATCAGCTTTGCTCTGCCAGACGTTCATAACATCTGGTGTTGCTCCAGCAGCAGGCCTGGCACCCAGCGGTGCTTCCAGGACGTAATTTTTCTGTGCAGCAATGAGGATAATCCTCAAGTTACGGACCCAGTCCGTGTAATTGCTACCATCATCTTTCAACTTTGCTTTCTCAAGGAACGCATTAAAATTCAACGGAACAATAGCACGAGCCATCTATCTACAATCAACATAAACAAGCAAGATACTATCAGGTACTAAGTTCATGATAAATTTAAGTTCAATTAATCATATTATTTAAGAACTCCCACTTAGATAGACATCCCTCTAATCCTCTAAGTGATTACGTGATCCAAATCAACTAAACCATGACCGATCATCACGTGAGATGGAGTAGTTTTCAATGGTGAACATCGTTATGTTGATCATATCTACTATATGATTCACGCTCGACCTTTCGGTCTCCGTGTTCCGAGGCCATATCTGCATATGCTAGGCTCTCAAGTTTAACCTGAGTATTCTGCGTGTGCAAAACTGGCTTGCACCCGTTGTAGATGGACGTAGAGCTTATCACACCCGATCATCACATGGTGTCTGGGCACGATGAACTTTGGCAACGGTGCATACTCAGGGAGAACACTTCTTGATAATTTAGTGAGAGATCATCTTATAATGCTACCGTCAATCAAAGCAAGATAAGATGCATAAAAAGATAAACATCACATGCAATCAATATAAGTGATATGATATGGTCATCATCATCTTGTGCTTGTGATCTTCCATCTCCGAAGCACCGTCATGATCACCATCGTCACCGGCGCGACACCTTGATCTCCATCGTAGCATCGTTGTCGTCTCGCCAATCTTATGCTTCCACGACTATCACTACCGTTTAGTAATAAAGTAAAGCATTACATCGCGATTGCATTGCATACAATAAAGCGACAACCATATGGCTCCTACCAGTTGCCGATAACTCGGTTACAAAACATGATCATCTCATACAATAAAATTCAGCATCATGCTTTGACCATATCACATCACAACATGCCCTGCAAAAACAAGTTAGACGTCCTCTACTTTGTTGTTGCATGTTTTACGTGGCTGCTACGGGCTTAAGTAAGAACCAATCTCACCTACGCATCAAAACCACAACGATAGTTTGTCAAATAGACTCCGTTTTAACCTTCGCAAGGACCAGGCGTAGCCATACTTGGTTCAACTAAAGTTGGAGAGACAGTCGCCCGCAAGCCATCTCTGTGCAAAGCACGTCGAGGGAACCGGTCTCGCGTAAGCGTACGCGTAAGGTTGGTCCGGGTTGTCTCGTCCAACAATACCGCCGAACCAAAGTATGACATGCTGGTAGGCAGTATGACTTGTATCGTCCACAACTCACTTGTGTTCTACTCGTGCATATAACTTCAACATAAATAACCTGGCTCGGATGCCACTGTTGGGTTTCGTAGTAATTTCAAAAAATTTCCTACGCACACACAGGATCATGTGATGCATAGCAACGAGGGGAGAGTATTGTCTACGTACCCAACGCAGACCGACTGCGGAAGCGATGACACGACGTAGAGGAAGTAGTCGTACGTCTTCACGATCCAACCGATCAAGTACCGAAACTACGGCACCTCCGAGTTCGAGCACACGTTCAGCTCGATGACGATCCCTGGACTACGATCCAGCAAAGTGTCGGGGAAGAGTTTCGTCAGCACGACGGCATGGTGACGATCTTGATGAACTACAGCAGCAGGGCTTCGCCTAAACTCCGCTACAGTATTATCGAGGAATATGGTGGCAGGGGGCACCGCACACGGCTAAGGAATAGATCACGTGGATCAACTTGTGTCAACTTGTGTGTTTAGAGGTGCCCCTGCCTCCGTATATAAAGGAGGAGAGGAGGGGAGGCTGGCCGGCCAAGGGGGGAGGCGCAGGAGAGTCCTACTCCCTCTGGGAGTAGGATTCCCCCTCCAATCCTAGTCCAACTAGGATTCCTCGGAGGGGAAAAGAGGAGGAGGGGGCCGGCCACCTCTCCTAGTCCTAATAGGACTAGGGGAAGGGGGGGGCGCAGCCCATCTAGGGCAGCCCCTTCTCTTTTCCACTAAGGCCCACTATGGCCCAAATAGCTCCCGGGGGGTTCCGGTAACCCTCCCGGTATTCCGGTAAAATCCCGATTTCACCCGGAACACTTCCGATATCCAAATATAGGCTTCCAATATATCAATCTTTATGTCTCGACCATTTCGAGACTCCTCGTCATGTCCGTGATCACATCCGGGACTCCGAACAACCTTCGGTACATCAAAATGCATAAACTCATAATATAACTGTCATCGTAACCTTAAGCGTGCGGACCCTATGGGTTCGAGAACAATGTAGACATGACCGAGACACGTCTCTGGTCAATAACCAATAGCGGGACCTGGATGCCCATATTGGCTCCTACATATTCTACGAAGATCTTTATCGGTCAGACCGCATAACAACATACGTTGTTCCCTTTGTCATCGGTATGTTACTTGCCCGAGATTCGATCGTCGGTATCCAATACCTAGTTCAATCTCGTTACCGGCAAGTCTCTTTACTCGTTCTGTAATACATCATCTCACAACTAACATATTAGTTGTAATGCTTGCAAGGCTTATGTGATGTGTATTACCGAGAGGGCCCAGAGATACCTCTCCGACAATCGGAGTGACAAATCCTAATCTCGAAATACGCCAACCCAACATCGACCATTGGAGACACCTGTAGTACTCCTTTATAATCACCCATTTATGTTGTGACGTTTGGTAGTACCCAAAGTGTTCCTCCGGTAAACGGGAGTTGCATAATCTCATAGTCATAGGAACATGTATAAGTCATGAAGAAAGCAATAGCAACATACTAAATGATCGGGTGCTAAGCTAATGGAATGGGTCATGTCAATCAGATCATTCTGCTAATGATGTGACCTCATTAATCAAATAACAACTCATTGTTCATGGTTAGGAAACATAACCATCTTTGATTAACGAGCTAGTCAAGTAGAGGCATACTAGTGACACTTTGTTTGTCTATGTATTCACACACATGTATTATGTTTCCGGTAAATACAATTCTAGCATGAATAATAAACATTTTATCATGATTATAAGGAAATAAATAATAACTTTATTATTGCCTCTAGGGCATATTTCCTTCACCACCTCTCTCTGAGGGCCTAATGGGCTGTAGAGGAAAGGGGAACCAACCCTACATGGGCTGGCCGCATCCCCCCCTTGGGCCCATGCACCTAGGGTTGGGGGGAAACCCTAAAGGGGCGCCCCCTTGCTTGGGGGGTAAGCCCCCTCCCCTTGGCCGCCGCCCCCCTCTAGATCTCATCTAGAGGGGGCCGGCACCCTTCCTCCTTCCCCTATAAATAGAGGGGCAAGGGGAGGGCTGCACACAACATCCAAGGCGCAGCCCCTCCCCTCCCCTACACCCTCCTCCTCCATAAGAGCTTGGCGAAGCCCTGTCGGAGTACTGCAGCTTCACCACCACCACGCCGTCATGCTGCTGTTGGAGCCCTCTTACTCAACCTCTCCCTCCTCCTTGCTGGATCAAGGCGCGGGAGACGTCCTCGCTCCGTACGTGTGTTGAACACGGAGGTGCCATCCGTTCGGCGCTAGGATCTTCAGTGATTTGGATCACGACGAGTACGACTCCATCAACCCCGTTCTCTTGAACGCTTCCGCTCGTGATCTACAAGGGTATGTAGATGCACTCCTCTCTCCCTCGTTGCTAGATGACTCCATAGATTGATCTTGGTGATGCGTAGAAAATTTTAAAATTCTGCTACGTTCCCCAACAGTGGCATCATGAGCTAGGTCTATGCGTAGTTACTATGCACGAGTAGAACACAAAGCAGTTGTGGGCGTTGAAATTGTCAATTTGCTTGCCGTTACTAGTCTTGTCTTGATTCGGCAGCATCGTGGGATGAAGCGGCCCGGGCCGACCTTACACGTACGCTTACGTGAGACTGGTTCCACCGATTGACATGCACTAGTTGCATAAGGTGGCTGGCGGGTGTCTGTCTCTCCCACTTTAGTTGGATCAGACTCGATGAACAGGGTCGTTATGAAGGGTAAATAGAAATTGGCAATTCACATTGTGGTTTTGGCGTAGGTAAGAAACATTCTTGCTAGAAACCTATAGCAGCCACGAAAAAACTTGCAACAACAATTAGAGGATGTCTAACTTGTTTTTGCAGCAAGTGTTTTGTGATGTGATATGGCCAAAGGATGTGATGAATGATATATGTGATGTATGAGATGATCATGTTCTTGTAATAGGAATCACGACTTGCATGTCGATGAGTATGACAACCGGCAGGAGCCATAGGAGTTGTCTTTATTTATTTATGACCTGCGTGTCAACATAAACGTCATGTAATTACTTTACTTTATTGCTAAAGCGTTAGCCATAGTAGTAGAAGTAATAGATGGCGAGACAACTTCAAGAAGACACGATGATGGAGATCATGATGATGGAGATCATGGTGTCATGCCGGTGACAACGATGATCATGGAGCCCCGAAGATGGAGATCAAAAGGAGCAAATGATATTGGCCATATCATGTCACTATTTGATTGCATGTGATGTTTATCATGTTTTACATCTTATTTTCTTAGAACGACGGTAGCTTAAATAAGATGATCCCTCATAATAATTTCAAGAAAGTGTTCCCCCTAACTGTGCACTGTTGCGAAGGTTCGTTGTTTCGAAGCACCATGTGATGATCGGGTGTGATAGATTCTAACGTTCGAATACAACGGGTGTAAGCAAGATTTACACACGCAATACACTTAGGTTGACTTGACGAGCCTAGCATGTACAGACATGGCCTCGGAACACGGAAGACCGAAAGGTTGAGCATGAGTCATATAGAAGATACGATCAACATGAAGATGTTCACCGTTGTTGGCTAGTCCGTCTCACGTGATGATCGGACACGGCCTAGTTAACTCGGATCATGTTATACTTAGATGACTGGAGGGATGTCTATCTGAGTGGGAGTTCATTGAATAATTTGATTAGATGAACTTAATTATCATGAACTTAGTCTAAAATCTTTACAATATGTCTTGTAGATCAAATGGCCCACGTTGTCCTCAACCTCAACGCGTTCCTAGAGAAAACCAAGCTGAAAGACGATGGCAGCAACTATACGGACTGGGTCCGGAACCTGAGGATCATCCTCATAGCTGCCAAGAAAGATTATGTCCTAGAAGCACTGCTAGGTGACGCACCCGTCCCACAGAACCAAGACGTTATGAACGCTTGGCAGTCATGTGCTAATGATTACTCCCTCGTTCAGTGCGGCATGCTTTACAGCTTAGAACCGGGGCTCCAAAAGCGTTTTGAGAGACACGGAGCATATGAGATGTTCGAAGAGCTGAAAATGGTTTTTCAACCTCATGCCCGGGCCGAGAGATATGAAGTCTCCGACAAGTTCTTCAGCTGTAAGATGGAGGAAAATAGTTCTGTCAGTGAGCACATACTCAAAATGTCTGGGTTGCATAACCGCTTGACTCATCTGGGAGTTAATCTCCCGGATGACGCGGTCATTGACAGAATTCTTCAGTCGCTTCCACCGAGCTACAAGAGCTTTGTGATGAACTTCAATATGCAGGGGATGGAAAAGACCATTCCTGAGGTATATTCAATGCTGAAATCAGCAGAGGTAGAAGTCAAAAAGGAACATCAAGTGTTGATGGTGAATAAAACCACTAAGTTCAAGAAAGGCAAGGGTAAGAAGAACTTCAAGAAGGACGGCAAGGGAGTTGCCGCGCCCGGTAAGCAAGCTACCGGGAAGAAGCCAAAGAATGGACCCAAGCCCGAGACTGAGTGTTTTTATTGCAAGGGAAGTGGTCACTGGAAGTGGAACTGCCCCAAATACTTAGCGGACAAGAAGGCCGGCAACACGAAAGGTATATGTGATATACATGTAATTGATGTGTACCTTACCAGTACTCGTAGTAGCTCCTGGGTATTTGATACCGGTGCGGTTGCTCACATTTGTAACTCAAAGCAGAAGCTGTGGAATAAGCGGAGACTGGCGAAGGACGAGGTGACGATGCACGTCGGGAATGGTTCCAAGGTCGATGTGATCGCCGTCGGCACGCTACCTCTACATTTACCTACGGGATTAGTTTTAAACCTCAATAATTGTTATTTAGTACCAGCTTTGAGCATGAACATTGTATCAGGATCTCGTTTAATTCGAGATGGCTACTCATTTAAATCCGAGAATAATGGTTGTTCTATTTATATGAGAGATATATTTTACGATCATGCTCCAATGGTGAATGGTTTATTCTTAATGAATCTCGAGCATAATGCTACACATATTCATAGTGTGAATACCAAAAGATGTGAAGTTGATAATGATAGTCCCACATACTTGTGGCACTGCCGCCTTGGTCACATAGGTGTCAAACTCATGAAGAAGCTCCATGCAGATGGACTTTTAGAGTCTCTTGATTACGAATCATTTGACACGTGCGAACCATGCCTCATGGGTAAAATGACCAAGACTCCGTTCTCAGGAACAATGGAGCGAGCAACCAACTTATTGGAAATCATACATACTGATGTGTGCGGTCCAATGATTATTGAGGCTCGCGGTGGCTATCGTTATGTTCTCACCCTCACTGATGACTTGAGTAGATATGGGTATGTCTACTTAATGAAACACAAGTCTGAGACCTTTGAAAAGTTCAAGGAATTTCAGAGTGAGGTTGAGAATCAACGTGACAGGAAAATCAAGTTCTTGCGATCAGATCGTGGGGGAGAATACTTGAGTCACGAATTTGGCACACACTTAAGAAAATGTGGAATAGTTTCACAACTCACGCCGCCTGGAACACCTTAGCGTAATGGTGTGTCTGAACGTCGTAATCGCTCTATTAGATATGGTGTGATCTATGATGTCTCTTGCCGATTTACCGCTGTCATTTTGGGGCTATGCTTTAGAGACTACCGCATTCACTTTAAATAGGGCTCCGTCAAAATCCGTTGAGACGACACCGTATGAATTATGGTTTGGGAAGAAACCTAAGTTGTCGTTTCTAAAAGTTTGGGGATGCGATGCTTATGTCAAGAAACTTCAACCTGAAAAGCTCGAACCCAAGTCGGAAAAATGCGTCTTCATAGGATACCCTAAAGAAACTGTTGGGTATACCTTCTACCTCAGATCCGAAGGCAAGATCTTTGTTGCCAAGAATGGGTCCTTTCTAGAGAAAGAGTTTCTCTCGAAAGAAATAAGTGGGAGGAAAGTAGAACTTGATGAAGTATTACCTCTTGAACCGGTAGGTGGCGCAGCTCAAGAAAATGTTCCTGAGGTGCCTGCACCGACTAGAGAGGAAGTTGATGATGATGATCATGAAACTTCAGATCAAGTTGCTACTGAACTTCGTAGGTCCACAAGGACACGTTCCGCACCAGAGTGGTACAGCAACCCTGTCTTGGAAATCATGTTGTTAGACAACGGTGAACCTTCGAACTATGAAGAAGCGATGGCGGGCCCGGATTCCGACAAATGGCTGGAAGCCATGAAATCCGAGATAGGATCCATGCATGAAAACGAAGTATGGACTTTGACTGACTTTCCCGTTGATCGGCGAGCCATAGAAAATAAATGGATCTTTAAGAAGAAGACAGACGCGGATGGTAATGTGACCATCTATAAAGCTCGGCTTGTCGCTAAGGGTTATCGACAAGTTCAAGGGGTTGACTACGATGAGACTTTCTCACCCATAGCGAAGCTGAAGTCCGTCCGAATCATGTTAGCAATTGCTGCATTCTATTATTATGAGATATGTCAAATGGACGTCAAAACGGCATTCCTTAATGGTTTCCTTAAGGAAGAATTGTATATGATGCAGCCGAAAGGTTTTGTCGATCCTAAGAATGCTGACAAGGTGTGCAAGCTCCAATGCTCGATTTTATGGGCTGGTACAAGCATCTCAGAGTTGGAACATTCATTTTGATGGGATGATCAAAGCGTTTGGGTTTACGCGGACTTATGGAGAAGCCTGCATTTACAAGAAAGTGAGTGGGAGCTCTGTAGCATTTCTCATATTGTATGTGGATGACATACTATTGATGGGAAATGATATAGAATTCTTGGAAAGCATAAAGGCCTACTTGAACAAGTGTTTTTCAATGAAGGACCTTGGAGAAGCTGCTTATATATTAGGCATCAAGATCTATAGAGATAGATCGAGACGCCTCATTGGTCTTTCACAGAGTACGTACCTTGACAAGATATTGAAGAAGTTCAAAATGGATCAGTCAAAGAAGGGGTTCTTGCCTGTATTGCAAGGTACGAGATTGAGCACGGCTCAATGCCCGACCACGGCAGAAGATAGAGAAAAGATGAGTGTCGTCCCCTATGCCTCGGCCATAGGGTCTATCATGTATGCTATGTTGTGTACCAGACCTGATGTAAACCTTGCCGTAAGTTTGGTAGGAAGATACCAAAGTAACCCCCAGCATGGAACACTGGACAGCGGTCAAGAATATCCTGAAGTACCTGAAAAGGACTAAGGAAATGTTTCTTGTTTATGGAGGTGACGAAGAGCTCGTCGTAAAGGGTTACGTCGATGCTAGCTTCGACACAGATCTGGATGACTCTAAGTCACAAACCGGATACGTGTATATTTTTGAACGGTGGGGCAGTAAGCTGGTGCAGTTGCAAGCAAAGCGTTATGGCGGGATCTACATGTGAAGCGGAGTACATGGCAGCCTCAGAGGCAGCACAAGAAGCAGTCTGGGTGAAGGAGTTCATTACCGACCTAGGAGTCATACCCAATGCGTTGGGCCCGATGACTCTCTTCTGTGACAACACTGGAGCTATTGCCCTTGCCAAGGAGCCCAGGTTTCACAGGAAGACCAGGCATATCAAGTGTCGCTTCAACTCCATTCGTGAAAGTGTTCAAAATGGAGACATAGAGATTTGTAAAGTACATACAGACCTGAATGTAGCAGATCCGTTGACTAAACCTCTCCCCAGAGAAAAACATGATCAACACCAGAACTGCATGGGTGTTCGATTCATCACAATGTAACTAGAATATTGACTCTAGTGCAAGTGGGAGACTGTTGGAAATATGCCCTAGAGGCAATAATAAAATGGTTATTATTATATTTCATTGTTCATGATAATTGTCTATTGTTCATGCTATAATTGTGTTATCCGGAAATCGTAATACATGTGTGAATACATAGACCACAACACGTCCTTAGTGAGCCTCTACTTGACTAGCTCATTGATCAAAGGATAGTCATGGTTTCCTGACTATGGACATTAGATGTCATTAATAACGGGATCACATCATTAGGAGAATGATGTGATGGACAAGACCCAATCCTAAGCTTAGCTCAAAGATCGTGTAGTTCATTTGCTGTAGCTTTTCTGAATGTCAAGTATCATTTCCTTAGACCATGAGATTGTGCAACTCCCGGATACCGTAGGAGTGCCTTGGGTGTGCCAAACGTCACAACGTAACTGGATGACTATAAAGGTACATTACAGGTATCTCCGAAAGTGTCTGTTGGGTTGGCATGAATCGAGACTGGGATTTGTCACTATGTATGACGGAGAGGTATCTCTGGGCCCACTCGGTAATGCATCATCATAATGAGCTCAATGTGATCAAGTGGTTGATCACAGGATCATGCATTACGGTACGAGTAAAGTGACTTGCCGGTAACGAGACTGAACAAGGTATTGGCATACCGACGATCGAGTCTCAGGCAAGTAACGTACCGATTGACAAAGGGAATTGTATACGGATTGATTGAATCCTCGACATTGTGGTTCATCCGATGAAATCATCATGGAGCATGTGGGAGCCAACATGGGTATCCAGATCCCGCTGTTGGTTATTGACCGGAGAGTCGTCTCGGTCATGTCTGCATGTCTCCCGAACCCGTAGGGTCTACACACTTAAGGTTCGGTGACGCTAGGGTTGTTAGGAAGACTTGTATGTGATTACCGAATGTTGTTCGGAGTCCCGGATGAGATCCCGGACATCACGAGGAGTTTCGTAATGGTCAGGAGGTGAAGATTTATATGTAGGAAGTTGTCATACGGTCACCGGAAAGGTTCGGGGGCATATCGGTATTGTACCGGGGCCACCGGAGGGGTTTCGGGGTCCACCGGGAGGGGCCACCTCTCTCGGAGGGCCTAATGGGCTGTAGAGGAAAGGGGAACCAGCCCTACATGGGATGGCCGCATCCCCTCCCTTGGGCCCATGCACCTAGGGTTGGGGGGAAGGGGGCGCCCCCCTTGCTTGGGGGGCAAGCCCCCTCCCCTTGGTCGCTGCCCCCCCCCCTCTAGATCTCATCTAGAGGGGGCCGGCCCCCTTCCTCCTTCCCCTATAAATAGAGGGGCAAGGGGAGGGCTGCACACAACATCCAAGGCGCAGCCCCTCCCCTCCCCTACACCTCTCCTCCTCCATAAGAGCTTGGCGAAGCCCTGCCGAAGTACTGCAGCTTCACCACCACCACGCCGTCGTGCTGCTGTTGGAGCCCTCTTCCTCAACCTCTCCCTCCTCCTTGTTGGATCAAGGCGCGGGAGACGTCCTCGCCTCGTACATGTGTTGAACACGGAGGTGTCGTCCGTTCGGCGCTAGGATCTTCGGTGATTTGGATCACGATGAGTACGACTCCATCAACCCCGTTCTCTTGAACGCTTCCGCTCGTGATCTACAAGGGTATGTAGATGCACTCCTCTCTCCCTCGTTGCTACATGACTCCATAGATTGATCTTGGTGATGCGTAGAAAATTTTAAAATTCTGCTACATTCCCCAACAAGTTGGTGCGCCGGCCTAGAGGGAGTAGACCATTATGACTTCCTCTTGGGTAGTGTTTGGGTAGGTCATAGTGACATGTAAAACCCAGATTGAGCCCCTGTCTTTGCAAGCGCCTCGAAGTGGGGGTGTCGCACCCTAAGTGCAGAACCTTCGGGCCGGACTGTCCTTTTTGTGAAGCAAGTGCCACATCAAACTTGTGTATTGGATATTTAAGCATCAAACTACCATTTCATAGATATATTAGGGCCACATGCAGGTGGGGGAGGTGTTCTGACCCTCCCTCGTGTGGTTTCCGATGATGTGTTGATCCATGGGGCCCGCTTGGTTTACGCCTTTGGCCAACCTCGAGAGGGGGTAGATTATGGTGACTTCCTCTTGGTTTGTGTTAGGGTAGATCATAGTGACATGTCAAATCAAGATTAAGCACCTGATTTCAAAAGATACCTTTTCATGGCCTCGAAGTGGGGGTGTCGCACGCTAATTTCAGAACCTTCATGTTGGATGTCCTGTTTGTGAAGCAAGTGCCACATCAAAGTTGTGTACTGGATATTTAAACATAACACCGCTCTTTCATACATATATTAGGGCCATATCCATGTGGGGGAGATGTTCAGAGCCCCCCTTGCGCGCGCTGATCCGTAGGGCCTGCTTGGTCTACACCTTTGACCGGCTTTGAGATGGGGGTAGACCATGGTGGCTTCCTCTTAGTTTTTGGGGTAGGTCATAATAATATGTCAAACCATGATTGAGCACCTGTCTTCAAAAGATTCCACATGTTACCTCTAAGTGCGGGTGAGGGAGTCCTAGATTAGGGGGTCTCCAGATAGCCGGACTATATCCTTTGGCCGGACTATTGGACTATGAAGATACGAGATTGAAGACTTCGTCCCGTGTCCAGATGGGACTCTACTTGGCGTGGAAGACAAGCTAGGCAATACGGATATGTATATCTCCTCCTTTGTAACCGACCTTGTGTAACCCTAGCCCCCTCCGGTGCCTATATAAACCGGAGGGTTTTAGTCCATAGGACAACATACAATCATACCGTAGGCTAGCTTTTAGGGTTTAGCCTCTCTGATCTCGTGGTAGATCAACTCTTGTAATACTCATATCATCAAGAACAATCAAGCAGGACGTAGGGTATTACCTCCATCAAGAGGGCCCGAACCTGGGTAAACATCGTGTCCCCTGCCTCCTGTTACCATCCGCCTTAGACGCACAGTTCGGGACCCCCTACCCGAGATCCACCGGTTTTGACACCGACATTGGTCCTTTCATTGAGAGTTCCACTGTGTCGTCACCATAAGGCTTGATGGCTCCTTTGATCATTGCTAGCGATGCGGTCCAGGGTGAGGATTTCCTCCCCGGACAGATCTTCATATTCGGCTACTTTGCACTGCGGGCCAATTCGCTTGGCCTTCTGGAGCAGATTGAGAGCTACGCCCCTGGCCATCAGGTCAGAATCGGAAACTTGAACTACACGGCCGACATCCGAGGAGACTTGATCTTCGACGGATTCGGGCCCATGTCGGACGCGCCGTACAGTCATGACAAGCATGACGTAACTCTTTCGTTGGATAATGTTCGGGAGATCGCATCCGCAACTACTCCGTCCATCAATCCGGAGCAAGTCACACCATCCGAGAGCGGAGGGATGGACGCCGCCATGGAGGCCGCACTCTTAGTGGCGTTAGAGCCGGATATTGACTTCACTCCTCACGAGAGCCGTGTCGCCGAACCACTGGATTCATCTCCGGCCACAGACTCCGAGCCGCTCATATCCGTGCCCGTCGAATCCGACTGGATGTCGATCATGGAGTTCACCTCCGCGGATATCTTTCAGCACTCACCTTTCGGAGATGTGCTAAATTCATTAAGGTCTCTCTCCCTGTCAGGAGAACCTTGGCCGAACTATGTCGTCTAGAATGGGATGCGGACGACGAAGAAATTCGCTGCCCACCCACCACCCACTTAGTAGCCATTGTCGACGACTTAACCGACATACTCGACTTCGGCTCCGAAGACTTCGACGGTATGGACGACGAAGCCGGAGACGAACAGGATCCACCGCCCTCAGGGCACTGGACTGCCACCTCATCATATGATATATACATGGTGGACACCCCCAAAGAAGCCAATGGCGACGAGACAGCGGAGGATGACCCCTCCAAGAAGCAACCCAAGCACCGACGTCAGCAGCGCCGCTCTAAGTCCCGCCACAGCAAGAGCAGTGATACCGGCACATGCGATAATAACACTCCGGATAGCGTCGAAGATAACAACAATCCCCTCCAGCACGGTGCAGAGTTAGAGGACGAACAAGCTAGCCCTCCAGAGCAGGCAACAGATGGAGAACCGGAGGAGGACAATTACATACCTCTCTCCGAAGACGAGGCGAGCCTCGGGGACGACGAGTTTATCGTGCCTGAGGACCCCGTCGAGCAGGAGCGCTTCAAGCACCGGCTTATGGCCACGGCAAAAAGCCCAAAGAAGAAACAACAACAGCTTCAAGCTGATCAAGACTTGCTAGCAGACAGGTGGACCGAAGTCCTTGCGGCCAAGGAGCATGAACTCGAGTGCCCATCCAAGAGTTACCCAAAATGCAGGTTACTACCTCACCTTGAGGAGGAAGCAATGAAACCTCATTCACCAGGGTACAATGCGGCTGACCGGCCACCACGCGGCCGAGCCAGTGAGGCGTTTCAGCCTAAAGATCATACCGCATCCCGTCGCCACTCAGTCAAAAATACTAAGGCCCGGGGCAACACAGAGGACCTGCAAGACATCTTGGACAGTAAGGCAAAAATCGCAAGGTCAATATACGGGACACGGGCACGTGCGCCCACATGGGACGATGATCGTCGCGTCGGATACACCAAGAGTAAATCCAGCCCGGCCGAATACAGCAGACAAGACTCATACGAACTACGTCGGGATATAGCCCAACACAAAGGTGCCGCACACCCCCTATGCTTCACTGATGAAGTTATGAATCATGAATTCCCGGAGGGTTTCAAACCCGTAAATATCGAATCATACGATGGCACAACAGATCCCGCTGTATGGATTGAAGATTTCCTCCTCCACATCCACATGGCTTGCGGTGATGATCTACATGCCATTGATACGTCTCCAACGTATCTATAATTTTTTATTGCTCCATGCTATATTATCTACTATTTTAGGGAATATTGGGCTTTATTTTCCACTTTTATATTATTTTCGGACTAACCTATTAACCGGAGGCCCAGCCCAGATTTGCTGTTTTATGCCTATTTCAGTGTTTCGAGAAAAAGGAATATCAAACGGAGTCGAAACGGAATGAAATCAACTGGAGAAGTTATTTTTGGAAGGAAAGCAACCTAGGGAACTTGGAGTGCACGTCAGGGGAGACACGGGCTGCCCACGAGGGTGGGGGGCGCGCCCCCTGCCTTGTGGGGCCCCCGTGGCTCCTCCGACGTACTTCCTGCACCCATATATATCGTCGTACACTAAAACTTCCAGAACGCAGAATAGATCGGGAGTTCCGCCGCCAGAAGCCTCCGTAGCCACCAAAAGCCAATCTAGACCCGTTCCGGCACCCTGCCGGAGGGGGCAATCCTTCTCCGGCGGCCATCTTCATCATCCCGGTGCTCTCCATGACGAGGAGGGAGTAGTTCTCCCTCGGGGATGAGGGTATGTACCAGTAGCTATGTGTTTGATCTCTCTCTCTCTCTCGTGTTCTTGAGATGATACGATCTTGATGTATCGCGAGCTTTGCTATTATATTTGGATCCTATGATGTTTCTTCCCCCCTCTTCTCTCTTGTAATGAATTGAGTTTTCCCCTTGAAGTAATCTTATCGGATTGAGTCTTTAAAGACTTGAGAACACTTGATGTATGTCTTGCCATGAATATCTGTGGTGACAATGGGATATCACGTGCCACTTGATGTATGTTTTGGTGACCAACTTGCGGGTTTCGTGACATTGGGAAACCTATGCATAGGGGTTGGCACACGTTTTCGTCGTGATTCTCCGATAGAACTTTGGGGCACTCTTTGAGGTCCTTTGTGTTGGTTGAATAGATGAATCTTAGATTGTGTGATGCATATCGTATAATCATACCCACGGATACTTGAGGTGACATTGGAGTATCTAGGTGACATTAGGGTTTTGATTGATTTGTGTCTTAAGGTGTTATTCTAGTACGAACTCTAGGGCTGTTTGTGACACTTATAGGAATAGCCCAACGGATTGATTGGAAAGAATAACTTTGAGGTGGTTTCGTACCCTACCATAATCTCTTCGTTCGTTCTCCGCTATTAGTGACTTTGGAGTGACTCTTTGTTGCATGTTGAGGGATAGTTTTATGATCCAATTTTGTTAGTATTGTTGAGGGAACTTACACTAGCGAAAGTATGAACCCTAGGCCTTGTTTCCTAGCATTGCAATACCGTTTACGCTCACTTTTATCACTTGTTACCTTGCTGTTTTTATAATTTCAGATTACAAATACCTTTATCTACTATCCATATACCACTTGTATCACCATCTCTTCGCCGAACTAGTGCACCTATACAATTTACCATTGTATTGGGTGTGTTGGGGACACAAGAGACTCTTTGTTATTTGGTTGCAGGGTTGCTTGAGAGAGACCATCTTCATCCTACGCCTCCTACGGATTGATAAACCTTAGGTCATCCACTTGAGGGAAATTTGCTACTGTCCTACAAACCTCTGCACTTGGAGGCCCAACAACGTCTACAAGAAGAAGGTTGTGTAGTAGACATCAAGCTCTTTTCTGGCGCCATTGCCGGTGAGGTTAGCGCTTGAAGGTATATCTTTAGATCTTGCAATCGAGTCTTTTAGTTTCTTGTTTTATCACTAGTTTAGTTTATAAAAGAAAACTATAAAAAATGGAATTGAGTTTGTCTCATACGCTTCACCTTTTTAATATCTTTCGTGAGTATGATGGAAAGGATAATTGTGCTCAAGTGCTAGAAGAAGAAATCTATAAAATGTTTGGCACTAAATATTTGAATGATGAGCATGATTGCAATGTTGTTAGTACAAATTATTTGAATATCCATAATACTAATGATGATTGAACTAGTTATGATGAAAATGCCTCCTATAAACATGTCGATTTTTGTGGAGTAGACTGGGTTTGCAAGTACACACCAAATAGGGAAGATAGATATTGCAAGAGGCATAAGTACTTAGAAACCAAATCGTTGCAAGAAAGCCTAGATGAGTGTGCTGAAAGGTTCAATATTTTTCGTGCCCCTTGTGAACTTTGCAATGAACATGGTCATTTAAAGCTCCAATGCTATTTGTTTCATGATCAAGTCGTGTCCAAACATTGTGATAATTTGATTACCCTTGAGCATCATAAAGAGCTTAGCCTTCTTTTGGGTTATGAAGAAATGAAACGTATAACTGAGGGTATTCCAAAGTTTAATCTTGATAGAGTTCTTGATTTTGATCTAGAGAAAATTTATATGTATTGTGCGGTGAATTGCATTGATAATCCTTATATTGCCAACTACATAAAGAAAAGAAAACAATTAGAAGATGAAGAGAATACTAATGAAAGGGAAGAGACTTCGCAATATCCTCCTATTATTTCTTATGATGAATCATGCAACGAGGAGGAGCCTCCTATTCAACCAATCTCATTAATAAGGAGCTCCAAAAAGAGGATTGAACCCACACATGATGTGGTGAAGAAGAAGAAAAGAAAAAGGAAGAGAGGTAAAAAGGTATCTCTTCCAAATAAAGTTGCTCCTATTACTACTGTGCCTCATGAAAATATAATTGTGGAAGATAATGATACTTCTTATGATCTTGAAAATCTTTTTGGCACTTGCTTGGAAGAATATAATAATTGCTATACTATTGGTGTTATCCATGCTATTAATGATGAGAGTGATTATGCTTATGATACGAAAAGGCCCAAGCTTGGGGAAGCTATGTTTGATGAGGATAACATATTTGAGAATATATTTGCTGCAATTAATGTTTGTCCCAAGCTTGGGGATGCTACACTTAATGATGATATTTTTAGCCTTCCATGTTTAGATATGCAAAGTGATTATGATGAGAACAAAGTTGCTACTTATGATGATTATTGTGATGAAACTTATGCTATAAAAAGTAGTGATTATATTTATAAAACTTGTCATGATTATGGTTACCCCTTCTATGAACATTACTCTCTTAATGTGGAAACAATTTATAGTATCCAAGTCTCTTATGATACTCCCACTATTATTCATGAGAAGAATTTTGCTTGTGTGGAGAGTACTAAATTTTCTATGCTTGTAGATCATGAAAAGAATGTTTTAGGTGCTGGTTATATTGTTGAATTCATTCATGATGCTACTGAAAATTATTATGAGGGAGGAATGTATGCTCATAGGAATTGCAATAATATCAAGTTTCCTCTCTATGTGCTTAAAGTTTTGAAGTTATGCTTGTTTTACCTTCCTATGCTAGTTGATTATTGTTCCCACAAGATGTTTGCTCACAAAATCCCTATGCATAGGAAGTATGTTAGACTTAAATGTGCTAGTCATATTCTTTAGGATGATCTCTTTATGTTTCAATTCTCATCCTTTATGTGAGCATCATTGAAACAATCGTGCCTAGCTAGGGGCATTAAACGATAGCGCTTGTTGGGAGGCAACCCAACTTTATTTTTATTCCTTGCTTTTGTTGCTGTTTAGTAATAAATAGTTCATCTAGCCTCTGTTTAGATGTGGTTTTATGCTTTTAATTAGTGTTTGTGCCAAGTAGAACCTTTGGGAAGACTTTGGGAAAGTCTTGTTGATCATGCTGTAAAAAACAGAAACTTTAGCGCTCACAAGAATTGCTGCCATTTTTATTTGGAGAGTGCTATTTAGTTAATTATTTTTGCAGGTGATTAATAGATAAATTACTCAGGTCCATAAATTTATTTTAGAATTTTATGCGTTCAAGGAGTATACGTTTGATCCAGATTACTACAGACTGTTCTGTTTTTGACAGATTCTGTTTTCATGTGTTGTTTACTTATTTTGATGAATCTATGGCTAGTAAAATAGTTTATAAAGCATAGGGAAGTTGTAATACAGTAGGTTTAACACCAATATAAATAAAGAATGAGTTCATTACAGTACCTTGAAGTGGTGATTTATTTTCTTATACTAACGGAGCTTACGAGTTTTCTGTTAAGTTTTGTGTTGTGAAGTTTTCAAGTTTTGGGTAAGGATTCGATGGACTATGGAATAAGGAGTGGCAAGAGCCTAAGCTTGGGGATTCCCAAGGAACCCCAAGGTAATATTCAAGGATAGCCAAGAGCCTAAGCTTGGGGATGCCCCGTAAGACATCCCCTCTTTCGTCTTCGTTCATCGGTAACTTTACTTGGAGCTATATTTTTATTCACCACATGATATGTGTTTTGCTTGGAGCGTCAATTTATTTTGTTAGGATTTGCTTGCTGTTATTTAGAACAATGTTTTGCATCTTTTATTTCAATAAAAGTGGCATTGATAGCCTTTACTATGCCTATGTTACAAGTCCACATGTTGCTGTTTGAAAACAGAAAGTTTACCGCTGTTGCAATAATTCCCTAGAAAAGTCAGAATGTGATAAAATGTTGAAACCTTTTGCATATTAAGATCTGATAAATTTACTACAGTGGGAATTTTCTTTCATAATTTTTGGAGCTAGGGAAGTATGGATGTTGCAGCATTCTTTACAGACTATCCTGTTTAGGCAGATTGCTGTTATGTTTGCATTGTTTGCATATGTTTGCTTCTTTAATGATTCTATTTGAGGATAGGACTATTAAATATGCAGAGGCATTTAGTATGCAATGTTGAATAATAATTTTAGTGATTTGCTACAGTAGAGTATGATAAGGTTTTGGCAATGGTTTATACTAACTTATCTCACGAGTCCTTGTTGAGTTTTGTGTGGATGAAGCTTTTGAGATTTAGGGAGACTGTGATATGAGAGGAATTAAGGAGACACAAAAGCTCAATCTTGGGGATGCCCAAGGCACCCCAAGATAATATTTCAAGAGGTCTCAAGCGTCTAAGCTTGGGGATGCCCCAGTTGTCATCCCACCTTTCTTCTTCAACAATTATCAGGTTAGTTTCGGTTGATCCTAAGTTTTTGCTTCTTCACATGATGATTGCTATTCTTAGATGTCATTTTATTTTGCTTTGCTTGCTGTTTAAATAGAATACCAAGATCTGAAATTATTGAATGTTAGATAGTCTTCACATAGTTGCATAATTATTCAACTACTCATTGATCTTCACTTATATCTTTCGGAGTAGTTTGTCATTTGCTCTAGTGCTTCACTTATATCTTTTAGAGCATGGTGGTAGTTTTATTTTGAAGAAAGAGATGAACTCTAATGCTTAACTTATATTATTTTGCGAGTCTTAAATAGCATGGTAATTTGCTTAAAATCCTAATATGCTAGGTATTCAAGAATAATAAAATTCTCTTATGAGTGTGTTGAATACTAAGAGAAGTTTGACACTTGATGATTGTTTTGAGATATGAGGATGGTGATATTAGAGTCATGCTAGTTGAGTAGTTGTGAATTTGTGAGATACTTGTGTTGAAGTTTGTGATTCCCGTAGCATGCACGTATGGTGAACCGTTATGTAACGAAGTCGGAGCATGAGGTGTTTATCGATTGTCTTCCTTATGAGTGGCGGTCAGGGACGAGCGATGGTCTTTTCCTACCAATCTATCCCCCTAGGAGCATGCGCGTAGTACTTTGTTTCGATGACTAATAGATTTTTTCAATAAGTATGTGAGTTCTTTATGACTAATGTTGAGTCCATGGATTATACGCACTCTCACCCTTCCACCCTTGCTAGCCTCTCTAGTACCGCGCAAATTTCGCCGGTACCATAAACCCACCATATACCTTCCTCAAAACAGCCACCATACCTACCTATTATGGCATTTCCATAGCCATTCCGAGATATATTGCCATGCAACTTTCCACCGTTCCGGTTATTATGACACACTCCATCATTGTCATATTGCTTAGCATGATCATGTAGTTGACATTGTATTTGTGGCAAAGCCACCGTTCATAATTCTTTCATACTTGTCACTCTTGATTCATTGCATATCCCGGTACACCACCGGAGGCATTCATAAGAGTCATCTTTGTTCTAGTATCGAGTTGTATCATTGAGTTGTAAATAAATAAAAGTGTGATGATCATCATTATTAGAGCATTGTCCGAGTGAGGAAAGGATGATGGAGACTATGATTCCCCCACAAGTCGGGATGAGACTCCGAACAAAAAATAAATAAATAAAAGAGGCCAAAGAAGCCCAAATAAAAAAAGAGAAAAAAAGAGGCCATTAAAAAAGGAGAAGGCCCAAATAAAAAAATAAAAAAATGAGAGAAAAAGAGAGAAGGGGCAATGCTACTATCCTTTTACCACACTTGCGCTTCAAAGTAGCACCATGATCTTCCTGATAGAGAGTCTCCTATGTTGTCACTTTCATATACTAGTGGGAATTTTACATTATAGAACTTGGCTTGTATATTCCAATGATGGGCTTCCTCAAAATGCCCTAGCTCTTCGTGAGCAAGCAAGTTGGATGCACACCCACTTAGTTTCTTTTTGAGCTTTCATACACTTATAGCTCTAGTGCATCCGTTGCATGGCAATCCCTACTCACTCACATTGATATCTATTGATGGGCATCTCCATAGCCCATTGATACGCCTAGTTATTGTGAGACTATCTTCTCCCTTTTGTCTTCTCCACAACCACCATTCTATTCCACCTATAGTGCTATGTCCATGGCTCACGCTCATATATTGCGTGAAGATTGAAAAAGTTTGAGAACATAAAAAGTATGAAACAATTGCTTGGCTTGTCATCGGGGTTGTGGATGATTTAAATATTTTGTGTGGTGAAGATGGAGCATAGCCAGATTATATGATTTTGTAGGGATAGCTCTCTTTGGCCATGTTATTTTGAGAAGACATAATTGCTTAGTTAGTATGCTTGAAGTATTATTATTTTTATGTCAATATGAACTTTTGTCTTGAATCTTTCGGATCTGAATATTCATATCACAAGTAAGAAGAATTACATTGAAATTATGCCAACTAGCATTCCACATCAAAAATTATCTTTTTATCATTTACCTACTCGAGGACGAGCAGGAATTAAGCTTGGGGATGCTTGATACGTCTCCAACGTATCTATAATTTTTGATTGCTCCATGCTATATTATCTACTGTTTTAGGCAATATTGGGCTTTATTTTCCACTTTTATATTATTTTTGGGACTAACCTATTAACCGGAGGCCCAGCCTAGATTTGCTGTTTTATGCCTATTTCAGTGTTTCGAGAAAAAGGAATATCAAACGGAGTCGAAACGGAACGAAATCAACTCGAGAAGTTATTTTTGGAAGGAAAGCAACCCAGGGAACTTGGAGTGCACGTCAGGGGAGACACGAGCTGCCCACGAGGGTGGGGGGCGCGCCCACCCCCTAGGGCACGCCCCCTGCCTCATGGGGCCCCTGTGGCTCCTCCGACGTACTTCCTGCACCCATATATATCGCCGTACCCTAAAACTTCCAGAACGCATAATAGATCGGGAGTTCCGCCGCCAGAAGCCTCCGTAGCCACCAAAAACCAATCTAGACCCGTTCCGGCACCCTGCCGGAGGGGGAAATCTTTCTCCGGTGGCCATCTTCATCATCTCGGTGCTCTCCATGACGAGGAGGGAGTAGTTCCCCCTCGGGGCTGAGGGTATGTACCAGTAGCTATGTGTTTGATCTCTCTCTCTCTCTCTCGTGTTCTTGAGATGATACGATCTTGATGTATCGCGAGCTTTGCTATTATATTTGGATCCTATGATGTTTCTTCCCCCCTCTTCTCTCTTGTAATGAATTGAGTTTTCCCCTTGAAGTAATCTTATCGGATTGAGTCTTTAAAGACTTGAGAACACTTGATGTATGTCTTGCCGTGAATATTTGTGGTGACAATGGGGTATCATGTGCCACTTGATGTATGTTTTGGTGACCAACTTGCGGGTTTCGTGACATTGGAACCTATGCATAGGGGTTGGCACACGTTTTCGTCGTGATTCTCCGGTAGAACTTTGGGGCACTCTTTGAGGTCCTTTGTGTTGGTTGAGTAGATGAATCTGAGATTGTGTGATGCATATCGTATAATCATACCCACGGATACTTGAGGTGACATTGGAGTATCTAGGTGACATTAGGGTTTTGATTGATTTGTGTCTTAAGGTGTTGTTCTAGTACGAACTCTAGGGCTGTTTGTGACACTTATAGGAATAGCCCAACGGATTGATTGGAAAGAATAACTTTGAGGTGGTTTCGTACCCTACCATAATCTCTTCGTTCGTTCTCCGCTATTAGTGACTTTGGAGTGACTCTTTGTTGCATGTAGAGGGATAGTTTTATGATCCAATTATGTTAGTATTGTTGAGGGAACTTACACTAGCGAAAGTATGAACCCTAGGCCTTGTTTCCTAGCATTGCAATACCATTTACGCTCACTTTTATCACTTGTTACCTTGCTGTTTTTATAATTTCAGATTACAAATACCTTTATCTACTATCCATATACCACTTGTATCACCATCTCTTCGCCGAACTAGCGCACCTATACAATTTACCATCGTATTGGGTGTGTTGGGGACACAAGAGACTCTTTGTTATTTGGTTGCAGGGTTGCTTGTAACACCCCGGATGTAACTTTCCCAATTTGTACTCCAACTCTTGCCGTTTCCGGCGTTAAGTTATTTTATTTTCTCAGGTTCGGGTCTTTGTCTCTGTGTGTTGTTGTCGTTGTCATGCATCTCATATCATGTCATCATGTGCATTGCATTTGCATACGTGTTCGTCTCATGCATTCGAGCATTTTCCCCGTTGTCCGTTTTGCATTCCGGCGCTTCTTTCTCCTCCGGTGGTCATTTCTACCATTCTTTCGTGTGTGGGGATTAAACATTTCCGGATTGGACCGAGACTTTCCAAGCGGCCTTGGTTTACTACCGGTAGACCGCCTGTCAAGTTTCGTATCATTTGGACTTCGTTTGATACTCCAACGGTTAACCGAGGGACCGAAAAGGCCTCGTGTGTGTTGCAGCCCAACACCCCTCCAATTTGGCCCAAAACACACCTAAACCTTCTCCATCATCTAGAGCGTTCGATCACGATGGCGTGGCCGAAAACCGCACCTCATTTGGACTCTCCTAGCTCCCTCTATGCCTATATATAGCCCCTCCTCCGAAATCCCGGATTCCCCTCGTCTCAAACCCTAAAAAATCCCCTCACATCGCCGCCGGACACGTCCGTCCTGGGCGGACGAAATTGCCCCGCCAACCGCGAGCTGCCACGTGGGCAGCCGCGCCCACATCACCGCCTCCTCCCGCCGCCGGCCCGCTCGGCCCGCAAGGGGCCCTCCCGACCCACACGCGCGCCCCGCCGCCTGCCTCCTCGCTCCGCCGCCTGCCTCCTCGCCCCGACGCCGGCACCGCGCCCCGTCGCCCGCCGCCACCGCATCGACCTCCACCTCCGGCGCCGCACTGGACTCCGGCGCCGCCCGCGGCCACCTCGCCGCGCCCGAGCCCCGTGGTGCCCTCTCCGGCCACCCTCCGCCGTCGTCCAGCCTCGTCGCCGGCTGCGCCCTCGACGGCCCCCGCGTCCCCGAGCCGCCGCCGAGCTCTCTCCGGTCGGATCCGTCGCCGGCGACCTCGAGCCCGTCGGCTACAGTAACCGCCGAAGAAACCCTAGATCTGGTGGTTCTTTTTTTTCCAAGTTCCCGGATTTTCCTAGTCCATATGCTCCTGTTCATGGCATCGTATCTTTGCATCCGTAGCTCCGATTTGGACATATAGTATATCATAATGTTCATCTCAGAGAGTACATCATTTCATTCCATTGCATCATTTTCATTTGAGTTCATCTTGATGCCCGAAATGCTGTTAGAAGAGGGCTACTTGAGATAATTGTCAGATCTGCTGCTCAATTTAGATATTTTGTCATTTTTGCCATGATTATTGTGTGCATGATATGCCCATGAGTTCTACGTATGTTTTGTTAAGGGTTTTGCCATCTTTCCAGAGGTGCAACCCATGTATTTTTGTGATGTGTGTGGTGACTAGCACGAGCTTGCAAAGTGGTGCACTTGGTAATGCTGATTTCAGGGACTTAGCAATTCTACTAAGTCCTTGAGCTGTTTATCTCATGATGCCATATGTTCATGTTGTTTCCTAGTGATCCGTGCCTCTTTTGAGGATGACCAGTAAGGATGTTTTGTTAATCTTGTAGTGCTCTATCCATCCATGTCTTTGTTTGCAATTATGGAGCACCCTAGCTTGGGTAAATCGAGCTCTACTTTTGCTACTTTGTGAATCTGGGCAGATTGTCTACTTGTTAGCGATTTTGCCGATGATGTTGTAGTTGATCCGTGCATGCTATGCTATTGTTCTTGCCATGTATAGCTTGCATTTTGTGTATTCTTGATAGTTGTAAGCTTAGAGTATCATGACTTGCTCTGTAGTGAGTGCATCGAGCTCGTAAACATGCCTACTTGATATCTGTTTTCAGCATGCTCCAGTTTTCACCAAGTCTGAGAACTGATTATGTTTTTGCTATGTTCACATGCTTGCAATTGTATTTTCTGATCCCTTTTGGCTCAAGGTCACTAAGGGACTTTTGTTAAGCTCTTTGAGTAGCTCCATGCCATGTTTTATTTTGCCATGTTCAGGTCCTGTAGCATGTAGTTTTGTTGCTCCGAAGAGTGCTATCTGATCTGAAATTCCAGACAAGTGTTAATTTCACTAAGTCTGAGATCTGTTTGCCATATGCATTTTTTCCATGCTTGTTTGAACCTGTTAATGGATGAATTGGCCATAGCTCAGTGCTAGACTTTTGTTAAGAATCTTGAATGCATCCCGGCCATGTATTTTTTTTGTTATGTTTGGGTGCTGTAGCATGTTCATTTCGTTGCATTTAGTTGGCTACTTGCTGTAAATCGCAGACCGGTGCCATATTTGAATCGCTTGCCATTTTCAAACCGTAACTCCGATTCCGGCGTTCTTTATATTGTTTTCAAGCGATTTCATCTCATCTTTCCAGTGTCACACTTGGATTCCCAAGTTGAGTCTAGGTTCATGCATCCCTTGTCAAATCTTGCATATGCATCCCGCATAGCATATCATCTTTGCATCATCTTGTTTGATCCTTGCACGTGGTTGATTGTGTCCTTGTTGCTTGTTTGTCTTGTTTGGGTAGAGCCGGGAGACGAGTTCGCTAACGAGGAGCCCGTTGAGTTTGCTTTCGAGGATCCAGTCAACTCTGACAACTGTGCAGGCAAGATGATCATACCCTCGAAATCACTACTATCTTTGCTATGCTAGTTTGCTCGCTCTTTTGCTATGCCAATGCTACGATGCCTACCACTTGCTTTCAAGCCTCCCAAATTGCCATGTCAAACCTCTAACCCACCATGTCCTAGCAAACCGTTGATTGGCTATGTTATCGCTTTGCTCAGCCCCTCTTATAGCGTTGCTAGTTGCAGGTGAAGATTGAAGGCTGTTCCTTGTTGGAACATTTATTTACTTGTTGGGATATCATTATATTATCTTGTTATCTTAATGCATCTATATACTTGGTAAAGGGTGGAAGGCTCAGCCTCTCGCCTAGTGTTTTGTTCCATCTTGCCGCCCTAGTTTCCGTCATATCGGTGTTATGTTCCCGGATTTTGCGTTCCTTACGCGGTTGGGTTATAATGGGAACCCCTTGATAGTTCGCCTTGATTAAAACTTTTCCAGCAATGCCCAACCTTGGTTTTACCATTTGCCACCTAGCCTCTTTTTCCCTTGGGTCTCCGGAGCCCGAGGTCATCTTATTTTGAACCCCCCGGGCCAGTGCTCCTCTGAGTGTTGGTCCACCTCGTCAGCCGCCGGTGGCCACCAGGGGCAACTCTGGGCTGGCCTACCGGAAGTTTGGACAATCTGAGTGTTCCCTGAGAACGAGATATGTGTAGCTCCTATCGGGATTTGTCGGCACATTCAGGCGGTGTTGCTGGTCTTGTTTTAACCTGTCGAAGTGTCTTGAAGAACCGAGATACCGAGCCTAATCGGAACGTCTTGGGAGGAGGTCTATTCCTTCGTTGACCGTGAGAGCTTGTCATGGGCTAAGTTGGGACTCCCCTACAGGGATTTGAACTTTCGAAAGCCGTGCCCGCGGTTATGGATAGATGGGAATTTGTTAATGTCCGGTTGTAGATAACTTGAACCTTAATTTAATTAAAATGAATCAACTGAGTGTGTTACCGTGATGGCCTCTTCTCGGCGGAGTCCGGGAAGTGGACATGGTGTTGGAGTAATGTTTTATGCAGGTTGCTCTCTAGTTTCTCGCTCGTGCCTTGCCTTCTCTTCTCGCTCTCTTTTGCGAATAAGTTAGCCACCATATCTGCTAGTCGCTTGCTGCAGCTCCACTTATATTTACCTTGCCTTACCTATAAGCTTAAATAGTCTTGATCGCGAGGGTGCGAGATTGCTGAGTCCCTGTGGCTCACAGATTACTATTTCACCAGATGCAGGGCCTAATGATTCCGCTCCAGCTGACGCGTTTGAGCTCAAGTGGGAGTTCGACGAGGACTCTCAATGTTACTATGTTCCCTTTCCTGATGATCAGTAGTGGTGCCCAGTTGGGGGTGATCGGGACCGTGTCGCATGTTGGGTTATCTTTTACTTTGGCGTCGTAGTCGGGCCATGAGTGTTTGGATGATGTAATGTTATTTATGTACTTGATTGACATGGCGAGTGTAAGCCAACTATGTTATCTCCCCTTTTATTATCTATATTACATGGGATGTTGTGAAGATTGCCTAACTTGCGACATATGCCTTCAATGCGATTATGCCTCTAAGTCGTGCCTCGACACGTGGGAGATATAGTCGCATCGAGGGTGTTACATTGCTTGAGAGAGACCATCTTCATCCTACGCCTCCTACGGATTGATAAACCTTAGGTCATCCACTTGAGGGAAATTTGCTACTGTCCTACAAACCTCTGCACTTGGAGGCCCAACAACGTCTACAAGAAGAAGGTTGTGTAGTAGACATTAGCCGTCAAGTACCTCCCACTAAAACTCAAAGGACTAGCTCGGCATTGGCTGAATAGCTTGACAGCAGATTCTGTTGGCAGTTGGGAGGATCTGGAAGATGCATTTCTTGACAACTTCCAGGGCACTTATGTGCAGCCGCCGGATGCTGATGACTTGAGCCACATAACCCAGCAGCCAGGGGAATCGACCAGACAATTCTGGACACGGTTCCTGACTAAGAAAAATCAAATTGTAGATTGTCCGGATGCAGAGGCCCTAGCGGCATTCAAGCATAACATCCGCGACGAGTGGCTCACCCGCCACCTCGGCCAGGAGAAGCCGAAATCTGTGGCAGCCCTCACGACACTCATGACCCGCTTTTGCGCAGGCGAGGACATCTGGCTGGCTCGCAGCAATAACACATCGAGGAATCCGGATACCTCGGATACCAAATATGCTAATGGTAGGCAGCATCATAATAGACCAAAGCGCCGCAATAACGGCGATAACACCGAAAATACGGCAGTTAATGCCGGATTCAGAGGCTCTAGATCCGGTCAGCGGAAAAAGTCATTTAAAAGAAATACTTCGGCTCCGTCCAGTCTGGATCGCATACTGGATCGCTCGTGTCAAATCCACGGCACCCCCAACAAGCCAGCCAATCACACCAACAGAGAATGCTGGGTGTTCAAGCAGGCCGGCAAGTTAAATGCTGAGAATAAGGACAAGGGGCTGCACAGCGATGATGAGTAGGAGCCTCGACTGCCGAATACAGGAGGCAGAAGGGGTTTCCCCCACAAGTGAAGACGGTGAACATGATATACGCAACCCACATTCCCAAGAGGGAGCGGAGGCGTGCACTAAGGGACGTCTACGCGATGGAGCCCGTCGCCCCAAAGTTCAACCCATGGTTTGCATGTCCGATCACTTTCGATCGCAGGGACCACCCCACTAGCATCCGTCATGGCGGATCCGCCGCACTGGTCCTAGACACCATCACTGACGGATTTCACCTCACTCGAGTCCTTATGGATGGCGGCAGCAGCCTGAACCTGCTTTATCAGGATACAATGCGAAAAATGGGTATCGATCCCTCAAGAATCAAACCCAGCAAAACCACCTTTAAAGGCGTCATCCCAGGTGTAGAGGCCCATTGGACAGGCTCAATCACACTGGAAGTGGTCTTCGGATCACCGGATAATTTCCGAAGCGAAGAGTTAATCTTTGACATCGTCCCGTTTCGCAATGGCTATCATGCACTGCTCGGATGGACAGCATTTGCAAAATTCAATGCAGCGCCGCATTACGCATACCTCAAGCTCAAGATGCCAGGACCTCGCGGGGTTATAATAGTAAATGGAAACACAGAACGCTCGCTCCGTACGGAAGAGCACACCACGGGCCTTGCAGCAGAGGCACAAAGTAGTCTATTCAGGCAGACCACTCATTCAGTGTCACAGCCCCCGGACACCTTCAAGCGAGTCCGGAACAAGCTGCAACAGGATCGCCTGGCACGATTAGAGCTCGCCTAGCAATCCGGCCCCCGTCCCAGTCCCAGTGAAGCGACGAAATCCGCGCCGCGCGTACATAACTACGCATTGAAAATACCATGGACATAGGCGGGGGCACAATTAGGACACGCCCCACATTGTAGCTTAACCACACTAGGGGTTGTACACCTGTGACATTCCTTTTCTCTTTCAGGGCCTAACTCTTCGGAAGCCCTTTTCGGCAGTACGATTGCCGGACACATTCCGAAAGCAAAAACCAAGGCGGCAAGAAGCTAAGATGAACATAGGAACCGCCAGGTGGTCTCTAGTAATACTTGATATACCCGTTTTTCACTATTTATGCATAGCTTGCCCTGGGATAGGACATTTTGAATTGTCCTACTTTATGCTTATTGCACTACTTGTACCAGTACGCTTCGACGTATTATTCAAATAATATATGCATATCATTAGTCTGTCATTGCATTATTTAAGTTTTTCTCTTTTCTCTTATACGTCCATTTACGACAATCTGCACCCGCACGTTCGGGTACGGTCAATACGCCAGGGGCTCTCGTTTACCCCACAATACGGCGCAGGAAGTCCGAACACTTTCGACAGTGCGTCAACCCGAACTTATAGCATTATATGCATCAGCTCTGAATCATGTCTTTGGTCAAATGTTGGGTCGCCCGGCTCCCATGCTTTGGTACCTTACGTTCCGCTATATTGGCTAAGGTAGCGGTGGGAGAACTACTGCAATTGTGTCTCGGTTCTTCCGGACGAGCACCTCAGTAGAGAAAGCCAAAAACTGACTGTCATGATAAGGCGAGAGACTGGTCGCTGTTCGAGAGGTCTCAAGTCCTTAAAGACTTTTTCCGCTTCGGGCGAGGAGTCGGCCTTGTCCGGCTTAGGCGTGTATAACGCCCCAAATTCGGCCCTCCGAATACCAGGGGCTTCGCCAAAAATTTAAAATTATAGACTTCTATGGCTAAGTGTGAGTGATAAAGCATTATAGTCTGATTGCCTGGTTCGTTGCACTGAACACCTCCCTGGAAGGACCCAAAATTGGGGTAAAGAGTGTTCAGATTTACCCCGAACACCCCGGTACTAGTTACATGGGGGTAGAAGTCGACGACTGGCCAACTCTAAGATTTTATAAAAATGGCCGCACAGAAGGTAATATTTTAAATTAAGAAAGTGTCACATGGCGCAAAAGAACTCGTTTCATATTACAGGATCACATGGGCATGTTCATTCAAAAATTACATCCTTGGCACACTCATCTGCCACTAAACGGGAACCCTTCACGACGCTCTCATAGTAATTCTCGGGGCAGCGATGCTCCTTGCCCTCTGGCGGCCCCTCCTTCACCAGCTTCACGGCGTCCAGCTTCGCCCAGTGCACCTTCGCCCGGGCAAAAGCCCTGCATGCACCTTCGATGCAGACGGACTGCTTGATGACTTCAAGCCGTGGGCAGGCTTCTACAAGCCGCCTCACCAGACCGAAGTAGCTGCCAGACAAGGGCTCGCCAGGCCACATCCGGACTGTAAGGCCCCTCATGGCCTGTTCGGCCGCCTTGTGAAGTTCGACCAACTGCTTCAGCTGGTCGCTCAAGGACATGGGGTGTTCGGTCCCAGTATACTGAGACCAGAATAACTTCTCCGCTGAGCTCACTTCCTCAGCCCGGTAAAACTCCGCGGCATCCAGTACACTGCGGGGAAGATCTGCAAATGCTCCTGGAGGGCTCTGAACTCGGGTAAGAAAAGGAAAGTCTCCTTCGCATGCTTGCTTTGCATATTGAATGCCTTACCCGCTGCTATCTTCTTCACCGCGTCAATCTCCTGGAGGGCCTTGTGGGCTTTGGCCTTGGTGTTCCGGACGCTTTCAAGTGCATGTGCGAGCTCGGACTCTCGCGTCTTGGAGTCAAGCTCCAAGGACTCGTGCTTTTTGGTGAGAGCCTCGAGCTCTTGCTGCACCTCGCCTACTCGGGCTTCTTGTTTCTCCCGTTCCAGGCGTTCTTTGGCCGCTTTGTGTTCGGCCTCGGACACCGCCTTCCTCAGCGTCTCCACCTCGATCGTGGCCCCTGACAAATTCATGATGATCCTATTACTTTACACCCGAACTTCTTTTTAACTATATAGACGGGGGTATATCTTACCTTTGCTCTCTTCGAGTTGCCCCCTGGTGAGGCTGAGCTCGTCCTCAGACCGCTTCAGGGCCTGCTTCAGCGCAGAGACCTCCGCAGTACGTGTGGCAGCGGCCAGCAGTGAAGCCTTCTCATTGATGTCTACTACATAACCTTCTTCTTGTAGACGTTGTTGGGCCTCCAAGTGCAGAGGTTTGTAGGACAGTAGCAAATTTCCCTCAAGTGGATGACCTAAGGTTTATCAATCCGTAGGAGGCGTAGGATGAAGATGGTCTCTCTCAAGCAACCCTGCAACCAAATAACAAAGAGTCTCTTGTGTCCCCAACACACCCAATACAATGGTAAATTGTATAGGTGCACTACTTCGGCGAAGAGATGGTGATACAAGTGGTATATGGATAGTAGATAAAGGTTTTTGTAATCTGAAAATATAAAAACAGCAAGGTAACTAATGATAAAAGTGAGCACAAATGATATTGCAATGCGTTGAAACAAGTCCTAATGTTCATAATTTCACTAGTGCAAGTTCTCTCAACAATAATAACATAATTGGATCACATAACTATCCCTCAACATGCAACAAAGAGTCACACTGATAGTGGACAACAAACGAAGAGATTATGGTAGGGTACGAAACCACCTCAAAGTTATTCTTTCCAATCAATCCGTTGGGCTATTCCTATAAGTGTCACAAACAGCCCTAGAGTTCGTACTAGAATAACACTTTAAGACACAAATCAACCAAAACCCTAATGTCACCTAGATACTCCAATGTCACCTCAAGTATCCATGGGTATGATTATACGATATGCATCACACGATCTCAGATTCATCTATTCAACCAACACATAGAACCTCAAAGAGTGCCCCGAAGTTTCTACCGGAGAGTCAAGACGAAAACGTGTGCCAACCCCTATGCATAGGTTCATGGGAGGAACCCGCAAGTTGATCACCAAAACATACATCAAGTGAATCACGTGATATCCCATTGTCACCACAGATACGCACGGCAAGACATACATCAAGTGTTCTCAAATCTTTAAAGACTCAATCCGATAAGATAACTTCAAAGGGGAAACTCGATCCATTACAAGAGAGTAGAGGGGGAGAAACATCATAAGATCCAACTATAATAGAAAAGCTCGCGATACATCAAGATTGTACCACCTCAAGAACACGAGAGAGAGAGAGAGAGAGAGAGAGAGAGAGATCAAACACATAGCTACTGGTACATACCCTCAGCCCCGAGGGAGAACTACTCCCTCCTTGTCATGGAGATCACCGGGATGATGTAGATGGCCACCGGAGAGGGGTTGCCCCCTCCGGCAAGGTGCCAGAACGAGTCTAGATTGGCTTTCGGTGGCTACGGAGGCTTCTGGCGGCGGAACTCCCTATCTATTGTGCTCCCGGATGTTTTTAGGGTATATGGATATATATATATATATATATATATATATATAGGTGGAAGAAGTACGTCAAGGGAGCCACGAGGGTGGAGGGCGCGCCTTCTACCTCGTGGCCTCCTCGAAGCTTCCTTGACGTGGACTCCAAGTCTCCCGGGTTGCTTTCCTTCCAAAAATAAGTTCCATGAAGTTTCAGGTCAATCGGACTCCATTTGATTTTCCTTTTCTGCGATACTCTAAAACAAGGAAAAAAACAGAAACTGGCACTGGGCTCTGGGTTAATAGGTTAGGCCCAAAAATCATATAAAATAGCATATAAATGCATATAAAACATCGAAGGTTGATAATATAATAGCATGGAACAATCAAAAATTATAGATACGTTGGAGACGTATCAGCATCCCCAAGCTTAATTCCTGCTCGTCCTCAAGTAGGTAAATGATAAAAACAGAATTTTTGATGTGGAATGCTACCTAACATATTTCTCTAAGTAATTCTTATTTATTTTGGCAAGAATGTTCAGATCCATAAGATTCAAGAGAAAAGTTTAATATTGACATAAAAATAATAATACTTCAAGCATACTAACCAAGCAATCATGTCTTCTCAAAATAACATGGCCAAAGAAAGCTATCCCTACAAAATCATATAGTCTGGCTATGCTCTATCTTCACCACACAAAATATCTAAATCATGCACAACCCCGATGACAATCCAAGCAATTGTTTCATACTTTTGATGTTCTCAAACCTTTTCAATCTTCACGCAATACATGAGCATGAGCCATGGACATAGCACTATAGGTGGAATAGAATGGTGGTTGTGGAGAAGAAAAAAAGGAGAAGATAGTCTCACATCAACTAGGCGTATCAACGGGCTATGGAGATGCCCATCAATAGATATCAATGTGAGTGAGTAGGGATTGCCATGCAACGGATGCACTAGAGCTATAAGTGTATGAAAGCTCAAAAAGAAACTAAGTGGGTGTGTATCCAACTTGTTTGCTCACAAATACCTAGGGAATTTTGAGGAAGCCCGTCATTGGAATATACAAGCCAAATTCTATAATGAAAGACTCCCACTAGTATATGAAAGTGACAACATAGGATACTCTCTATCATGAAGATCATGGTGCTACTTTGAAGCACAAGTGTGGTAAAAGGATGGTAGCATTGTCCCTTCTCTCTTTTTCTCTTATTTTTTTATTTTTTATTTGGGCCTTTTCTCTTCTTTTTTATGGCCTCTTTTTTTCTCTCCTTTTTTTATTTGGGCTTCTTTGGCCTATTTTATTTATTTATTTTTCGTCCGGAGTCTCATCCCGACTTGTGGGGGAATCATGGTCTCCATCATCCTTTCCTCACTGGGACAATGCTCTAATAATGATGATCATCACACTTTTATTTACTTACAACTCGATACTTAGAACAAAATATGACTCTATATGAATGCCTCCGGCGGTGTACCGGGATATGCAATGAATCAAGAGTGACATGTATGAAAGAATTATGAATGGTGGCTTTGCCACAAATACGATGTCAACTACATGATCATGCTAAGCAATATGACAATGATGGAGCGTGTCATAGTGAACAGAACGGTGGAAAGTTGCATGGCAATATATCTCGGAGTGGCTATGGAAATGTCATGATAGGTAGGTATGGTGGCTGTTTTGAGGAAGGTATATGGTGGGTTTGAGGTACCGGTGAAAGTTGCGTGGTACTAGAGAGGCTAGCAATGGTGGAAGGGTGAGAGTGTGTATAATCCATGGACTCAACATTAGTCATAAAGAACTCACATACTTATTGCAAAAATTTATTAGTTATCGAAACAAAGTACTACGCGCATGCTCCTAGGGGGATATATTGGTAGGAAAAGACCATCGCTCGTCCCCGACCGCCACTCATAAGGAAGACAGTCAATAAATAAATCATGCTCTGACTTCATCACATAACGGTTCACCATATGTGCATGCTACGGGAATCACAAACTTCAACACAAGTATTTCTCAAATTCACAACTACTCAACTAGCATGACTCTAATATCACCATCTCCATATCTCAAAACAATTATCAAGTATCAAACTTCTCTTAGTATTCAATGCACTCTATATGAAAGTTTTTATTATATCCCTCTTGGGTGCCCATCATATTGGGACTAAATTCATAACCAAAGCAAATTATCATTCTGTTCTAAAGACTCTCAAAATAATATAAGTGAAGCATGAGAGTTCATCTATTCCTTCAAAATAAAACCACCGGCGTGCTCTAAAAGATATAAGTGAAGCACTAGAGCAAACAACAAACTACTCCGAAAGATATAAGTGAAGATCAATGAGTAGTCGAATAATTATGCAACTATGTGAAGACTCTCTAACATTTGAGAATTTCAGATCTTGGTATTTTATTCAAAAAGCAAGCAAAACAAAAGTAAATAAAATGACGCTCTAAGAATAGCAAACATCATGTGAAGAAGCAAAAACTTAGGATCAACCGATACTAACCGATAGTTGTTGAAGAAGAAAGGTGGGATGCCAACCGGGGCATACCCAAGCTTAGACGCTTGAGACTTCTTGAAATATTATCTTGGGATGCCTTGTGCATCCCCAAGCTTGAGCTTTTGTGTCTCCTTAATTCCTCTCATATCACGGTCTCCCTAAATCTCAAAAGCTTCATCCACACAAAACTCAACAAGGACTCGTGAGATAAGTTAGTATAGACCATTACCAAAACCTTATCATACTCTACTGTAACAAATCACTAAAATTATTATTCAAAATTGCATACTAAATGTCTCTGCATATTTAATAGTCATATCCTCAAATAGAATCATTAAAGAAGCAAACATATGCGAACAATGCAAACGTAACAGCAATCTGCCTAAACAGGACAGTCTGTAAAGAATGCAGCAACATCCATACTTCCCTAACTAAAAAAATTATGAAAGAAAATTCCCACTGTAGTAAATTTATCAGAGCTTAATATGCAAAAGGTTTCAACATTTTATCACACTCTGACTTTTCTAGGGAATTATTGCAACAGCGGTAAACTTTCTGTTTTCAAACAGCAACATGAAGACTTGTAACATAGGCATAGTAAAGACTATCAATGCCACTTTAATTGTAATAAAAGATTCAAAACATTGTTCTAAATAGAAGCAAGCAAATCCTAACAAAATAAATTGACGCTTCAAGCAAAACACATATCATGTGGTGAATAAAAATATAGCTACAAGTAAAGTTACCGATGAACGAAGACGAAAGAGGGGATGCCTTCCAGGGCATCCCCAAGCTTAGGCTCTTGGTTGTCCTTGAATATTACCTTGGGGTGCCTTGGGCATCCCCAAGATTAGGCTCTTTCCACTTCTTATTCCATAATCCATCGAATCTTTACCCACAACTTGAAAACTTCACAACACAAAACTTAACAGAAAAGTCGTAAGCTCCGTTAGCGAAAGAAAACAAATCACCATCATAAGGTACTGTAATGAACTCATTATTTATTTATATTGGTGTTAAACCTACTTTATTCCAACTTCTCTATGGTTCATACCCTCCGGTACTACTCATAGATTCATCAAAATAAGCAAACAACACGATGAAAACAGAATCTGTCAAAAACAGAACAGTCTGTAGTAATATGGATCAAACGTATACTTATGGAACTCATAAAATTCTCAAGTAAATTGCTGGACGTGAGGAATTTATCTATTAATCATCTGCAAAAATAATTAACTAAATATCACTCTCCAAATAAAAATGCCAGCAATTCTCGTGAGCACTAAAGTTTCTGTTTTTTACAGCAAGATCAAAAAGACTTTCCCCAAGTCTTCCCAACGGTTCTACTTGGTACAAACACTAACTAAAACATAAAACCACATCTAAACAGAGGCTAGATGGATTATTTATTACTAAACAGGAACAAAAATCAAGGAATAAAAATAAAGTTGGGTTGCCTCCCAACAAGCGCTATCGTTTAACGCCCCTGGCTAGACATGATGATTTCAAAGATGCTCACATAAAAGATAAGGATTGAAATATAAAGAGAGCATCATGAAGAATATGACTAGCACATTTAAGTCTAACCCACTTCCTATGCATAGGGATTTTGTGAGCAAATAACTTGTGGGAACAAGAATCGACTTGCATAGGAAGGTAAAACAAGCATAACTTCGAAACTTTAAGCACATAAAGAGGAAACTTGGTATTATTGCAATTCCTACAAGCATAAGTTCCTCCCTCATAATAATTTTCAGTAGCATCATGAATGAATTCAACAATATAACCAGCACCTAAAGCATTCTTTTCATGATCTACAAGCATAGAAAATTTACTACTCTCCACATAAGCAAGATTCTTCTCATTCGGAATAGTGGGAGTATCATAAGAGACCCGAATACTATAAATTGTTTCCACATTAAAAGAGTAATGTTCAGAAAAGGGGTAATCATAGTCATGACAAGTTTTATAAATATAATCACTACTTCTATAGCATAAGTATCATCACAATAATCATCATAGGTAGGAGGCATGCTATCATAATCAAACCGGCATATCAAAGATAGCAGTGGTCATGGCATGCACGTGCCGCTTTATGCTGGTTAGTTCATCCGCCACCGGTTTGAGTGCAGCCTCGGCATCTTCTGCTCGTTTGATTAAAGCGGATTTTTCAGTGGCCCAATCCGCCTGCTTCTTCTTGAAGCTCTCCTTAAGCTGTTCCATGGCGCTTAAAGCGCTGGTTAATTCCTCTTTTGCTTTGGAGGTTTCAGCTTTTTGGGATTTCAGATTATCTTGGAGGTCGGTGACTTGGCTTTCTTTCGTCTTCAGCTAAGCCTGCATGCAGACAGTTATATGATTCAGCAAAACGATACAAGGACTGAAGTAACAACCACATAACAAGTTATGCACTTGGCACTTGGGGGCTAATGCATATTCGATCTTCATCTTTCAATTGCTTGCAAAGTCCCAAGATCAATACAAGTATTCAACTTGGCACTTGGGGGCTAATGGCTATTTGCTCGTATATATTCTAATGCGGCGATCTCAATTACTTAAAGTCCCGGTTTAACTACACTAAGTTGAACCGGCCCTTGGGGACTACACCAGCGAATTTCAAAGCATTAAGATTTGTATTAGTAAGTCCCGATTTGAAAGAAGATTACAAACCGGTCCTCAGGGGCTAGGAGCGTCAACAAGAATTGAAATATACAAACAGGAAAGAGCATATGGAAGTTACCTCATATTTATCTTTCATCATATTTACCAGATCGGCTTCATAGTCACGACTGGTATACAGCCGGTTCAGGTAGCCGGAATGGATTTCTTGGGCGTTCAGAGTAGCGTAAGTCGCCAGATCAGCATTCCACTTGCCTTTGCCAAAGGTAGCAAATTCCTCCTTGGCAGAATGTTTGGACAAAGCGACAAGATTGCTTGGCTCTGTATGGCCAATGCCAGTAATGACGACCTCATCATCCTTGGTACCGCCGGTTTGCACTGGGGCTGTTGGCTTGTCAGTAGGCTTTGTTGGAGCGGTGGATTTCTCAATCCGGTAGAGCTTGTGGGCTGATTGACAGGACTTGAGGTATCAATAGGACTCTCCTCAGCAATAAGATCGTCGTCTTGCTGCGGCGGATCATTGGGTATATCCTCAGGAATAGCCGCTTCAAAATCTGGTGTTTTGCCCCGGTTCAAGGACGACATCTTCTTCGGCCGCTTTGTCCAGACGAGCCTTCTTCTTGGCCTAGGCTTGGCCCTGAAAGGAATAACAAAATCAAATACATCATATGTTCCAAGGCGGTGTGCTGCAAATATTATGATAAGTGTAGCTTACCCAAGCACCGTTTTGAGCGGTGGCAGCTGAGTAGCCGATGACTCGCCAGAAGATGAGTGGGAAGTAACCTGGTAATCGGAGTCAGATGGATTAAGAGGTTGACGAAAGCAGCCCGCTTTAGGACAAGCACTGACAAGCAAATTAGAGACCTCTGAACGGCGTTTCCGAACCGGACTGTTCTGTAAACCGGCGGAGGTAACTACCTGGCCGCTGTGCCGGGTTGTGCGACGAGCTTCGTGCTATTGGGTCTTCATAAGAAATTTGGGATCCAAATAAGCAAGAGGATGAGAAAATTTAACTTTCCGGTTTGCCTGACGGATTTTTAGTGAAGGCAAAGGTTCTGAATCGGAAGAGAGAATAATTACCTCTGCAGCATCAGCATGGCTGGCTTCGGCATCATCCTGACAAATATCATCATCAATGAGACGCATGAAGAATAAGCCAAGTGAGTCAAGCCCTACCTCAAGGTTTGGATTATCCACATCATCATCAAGAGCCGGGTTAGAGGATGCAGTGGTTCTTTTCCTGTGGGCAGTCTTCTTCACAGCTTTAGTCTTTTGCCGGGTTGCTCTTTCCGGTTTGTCTAGTTTTTCTGGTTTCTCCTACGGCAGTTTCTTGCTCCAAAACGGGTCATTTCCCTGGTTACACAGACACTGATATTAAACAATGACCAGATATATCAATAGCAGATTTAGCAAAAAGAAAAATCAAACTCTTACAGCTGGCGGTTTGTTGGTGGCACAGAAGGGAAGCAGGACGGTTTTAGCACAGATGTGTTCCGGTTCATTCAGCATCTTATTCACAGCCTCTGTGATTTCTTCATTGGTGAGCTGGATGTTGGAATGTCGCAGTGGGTCATCAACACTGCCAGTATACTCACACATCAAACCAGAGCGCTGACTAAGGGGCAGTATGCTCCATGATATCCAACAGCGGGCGAGATCAACCCCTGTTAAACCGCTGGCCATGAAGGCTCTGAGCTTCGGCAGTTGAGGAGCATATTTGCTTCTCTCCTGGGCAGTCAATCTTTGCGGAAAGGGGTGTGTATTGCTGAGCCGCTCCGGACGAAAGCCAGGCAAGGGATTTTCACCAGCAGGGGAGGTGTCTTTGCAATAGAACCATGTTTGATTCCACTCTTTGGGGTGGCTGTGCAGTTTGGCGTGAGGGTATGTGACCTCTTTCCTTTTCTGAATCGCCACGCCACCCAACTCCGTATTGGAGCCGTCAGTAAACTCAGTACGACGGTTTAGATGGAAACAGTCTCTGAACAATTCCACTATGGGCTCCTCTTGAAAGAACGCCTCACAGAGCACTTGGAAGTGATACATGTTTGTAACAGAGTTGGGGCCAGTATCTTGTGGATGGAGTTGAAAATCGGCTAACACGTCCCGTTAAAATTTAGAACCGGGCGGCTTAAAGCCCCGGGCTAAGTGATCTACGAAAACGACGACCTCTCCTTCTTGAGGTGTGGGAGGGCATTCTTTGCCAGGAGCCCTCCAATGGATGGTATCTTTGCTGCCTAAGGCACCGATCAGGACTAAATCGTCCAGTTGAGCCTCTATGACGCGAGAAGGAACCAGTTGCACTCATATACTTGCTTGGCCATGATGAAATCTACAAGGTAGATGATCCCGGTTCAAAAATGCATTGATTAAGGTACAGTGGTATGAGCAATGTTAAACCGGAGACTGACCTATCTAAACCGGAGTTTTATGAAGCAACAACAACTGGCGGTTCAACAAGGGGACTAATGGTATATACCGGTTTGGCAATTTTTTCTAAAAAGTTAAACCGTCTGATCTAAGCATTGAAACAGCCGAGATTGCGGATGGATAAGTATGCAGAAACAGATTTCACAAGATTTCTCTACAACGTTGGATCTGAAGCAAGTTCAGAAAATAAGAAAAATATTCAAAAGCTCAAAGCAGAACAGTATTGAATCAATGGCAGAAATATATGTGAGATCTATGGTCTTGGGCATGAAACTAAAGGCGGATACTAAAAGCTACCGCTACACAGAGCAGGGGTTCACAGATGCATCTAGGAGCTAGTATATGAACACGAACAGGTGATGAACACTGCAAGAACACGAAACCCTAGAACAGATCTGTGTTGAGAAGAGCAGAAGGCTTACCAGAGTTGAGGAAGACGCGGAAGGTTGTCGCGGTGCTCTGGTGCGTTCAGGTTGATGCAGCGGCCAAGGTTGGTGCAGAAGTTGACGGCGGCGGCGGAGCTCTGAGACTGGCGATGCGAGGAAGACGAAGAAGAAAGGCATGAAGGGGAGAAAAGAAATGACCCTTCGGTCCTATTTATAAGGCAAAAGGACATGTGTCAGGCGCGACCATCAAGGGGCCACAAAACGGAGCTGTCGCCTCGATTTTTGCAGATCTATTAAACAAGGAAGCATAATGGATAAGCTTCGTTATGACAGGTGACGTCACTCCGGTTTACAGCAATCAGAGAAGATGACATCATGGTGGTTTACCAATTTGTGAGAAGATGTTGAAGATGAAGATTTTTGCTAAAGGATTGACATGAACATGTTCAAATCAATCTGGGGCCTAATGTTGGGGATATTATTACTGGGCGTAAACTGGCCTGTCTGGGCCGGATTAACTTCATCAGTAGTTAAGATGTTAAAGCCCAAGAAGGCAGATGAGGGCTCAAGGCCCATGGTCGGTTCAAGGCCTGTAGCCGTAAACCGGCGTTAGTAGTTAACTTGTATTGTAAGTTAGGAATAAATAGAGATCAAACCGGACACATCTATGAGCCGGTATTGGGACTCTGTGAACCGACGGGCATCACCCGTGTATATAAGGGGACGACCCGGCGGCGGTTCAAGGACGACAGACAACAACTCGAGACATGGGCGAAGCTTGTTTGCTCCCTAGTCATCGAAACCCCATCAATTCCATCACAACTAGACGTAGGCTTTTACCTTCATCGAAGGGGCCGAACTAGTATAAACTCTCTTGCGTCCCTATGTCCGCTTTAACCCCTTCAAGCTAACCCGTCGCGATGGCTCCACGACTAAGTCCTTTCTCTAAGACATCTGCCGTGACAAAACCACGACAATATGCATCACACGATCTCAGATTCATCTATTCAACCAACACATAGAACCTCAAAGAGTGCCCCAAAGTTTCTACCGGAGAGTCAAGACGAAAACGTGCGCCAACCCCTATGCATAGGTTCATGGGCGGAACCCGCAAGTTGATCACCAAAACATACATCAAGTGAATCACGTGATATCCCATTGTCACCACAGATACGCACGACAATACATACATGAAGTGTTCTCAAATCTTTAAAGACTCAATCCGATAAGATAACTTCAAAGGGGACACTCAATCCATTACAAGAGAGTAGAGGGGGAGAAACATCATAAGATCCAACTATAATAGCAAAGCTCGCGATACATCAAGATCGTACCACCTCAAGAACACGAGAGAGAGAGAGAGAGAGATCAAACAAATAGCTACTGGTACATACCCTCAGCCCCGAGGGAGAACTACTCCCTCCTTGTCATGGAGAGCACCGGGATGATGAAGATGGCCACCGGAGAGGGGTTGCCCCCTCCAACAGGGTGCTGGAACGGGTCTAGATTGGCTTTCGGTGGCTACGGAGGCTTCTGGCGGTGGAACTCCCGATATATTGTGCTCCCGGATGTTTTTAGGGTATATGGAGATATATAGGCGGAAGCAGTACGTCAGGGGAGCCACGAGGGGCCCATGAGGGTGGAGGGCGCGCCCAGGAGGGTGGGCGCCCCCCTACCTCGTGGCCTCCTCGAAAGCTTCCTTGACGTGGACTCCAAGTCTCCCGGGTTGCTTTCCTTCCAAAAATAAGTTCCGTGAAGTTTCAGGTCAATTGGACTCCGTTTGATTTTCCTTTTCTGCGATACTCTAAAACAAGGAAAAAACAGAAAGTGGCGCTGGGATCTTGGTTAATAGGTTAGTCCCAAAAATCATATAAGATAGCATATAAATGCATATAAAACATCCAAGGTTGATAATATAATAGCATGGAACAATCAAAAATTATAGATACGTTGGAGACGTATCACTCATACACATAGACATACTCTAATTAGACTCCTGAGTTATCATTTGATCCTCTATTCGTCTTTTCTTCACGAACGCCGAACAGAGCATCAGGGGCTACTATCTATGCGGTAATATTTTCTTATATTTTGAGTGCTTACCTCAAAGCCTGTTAGGAGGCCGGCGCAAGCTTTGGTCAGTCCGTTTTTGGCAGACTGAACCTTCTCGACCACCGCACTTATGATAGTGTGGTGCTCTTCTGCGAGGGAAGCGTTGCGAAGCGCTTCCAGCAGGTGTCTGGTGCCTCTGGTTGGACAGAGGACACCGTCATGGATGGTTGGCCCCCCTTAATGGGGGACCGCCTGCCGGGGTCCGGAACCATCGAAGGTTCCGGCGTAGTGTCCGGCCGGGGCCCAAACTTGAAGCCCGTAGGAGCCTCGCTCCCTTGGTACCCAGGGTCCAGGAGGTCGCCGTGAGGCGCCCCAGGATCACCTTCCCTTGGCTCGGTGCCTTTTGAGACAACACCTCGGCGTTGTCCGTAGGGCGAGGGGTGGAAGCCGTCGGAGGAGAAATGTTGTTCATATCCGACGAGTCCAAAGAGCCGCTCGACGAGGGTACGTCGAGATGAGCTCGGGACGGACTGCATAATCATGTTCGGCATGAGGAAAGGCAGTACAATAAAACATACCATAAAGCACTATGGTGTCCGGACACTTACGACTTCGCCAGGGGCTTGTCCCTGGGTAGCCACTCGTCGCCGATGTCGGCGGCCGTCGTGGCACAGTCCGGAGGGAAGGTCTTTCCCTTATTGGACCCTTCGGCCTCTCCGGATGGGTCGGCCTTCCTTTTCTTGTCTCCCCCGGTTGGGGGGGAGAGCTTTTCTCCTCCTCCTTGTTTTCGTGGGAGGAGTGCGCGTCGGAGTCATCGGACGACGAGCCCGATGTAACCTTGCGCCGGAGACCCCTTCGGGTCCCCGTGGCCTTCTTCTTGGCCTTCTTTTCCGGCACCTCGTAAGGTGCCGGAGTCAGCATCTTCATTAGAAGAGCATCTGCAGGATCTTCGGGCAGGGTGGCTGGGCAATCAAGCTGCTCCTCTATCTCTATCCAGTCCTGTTAATGACATGAAAGCTTAGATCCAGTACATAACTAAACCAGGGCGAATAAATACCCTGAGAGATATAAAAGCCTACCGGATGGGCGCGGTGCTTTGCGCTGAGTCTGCGGTCCTCGGTAAGGGAGGGAGGCATCTCGGTGCCCTTGAACAGCACCCTCCAGACATCCTCATGCGTCGTGTCGTAGAGCTCTCGCAACATCTGGTGCTTGGCCGAGTCAAACTCCCACAAAACAAATGCCCGTCGTTGACACGGAAGGATCCGGCGGAAGAGCATAACCTGGACCATGTTGACGAGCTTGATTTTCTGTTCGTCATGTTCTGGATGCAGGTCTGGAGTCCGGTCAGCTCTACCGCGGAACCCCAGGACAGGCCCTTCTTTTTCCAGGAGGTGAGCCTCATGGGTATTCCGCATCGAGATTTGGGGGCCGCCGCCCAGTTGGAGTCGCGCGGCTCGGTGATGTAGAACCACCCCGATTGCCACCCCTTTATGGTATCCACGTAGGTGCCCTCGAGCCAGGTGACATTAGACATCTTGCCCACCATGGCGCCTCGGCACTCTGCTTGCTGGCCACCCACCACCTTCGGTTTGACATTGAAGGTTTTCAGCCATAGGCCGAAGTAGGGCCTGATGCGGAGGAAGGCCTCTCACACGATGATAAACGCCGAGATGTTGAGGATGAAATTGGAGGTCAGATCATGAAAATCCAGCCCGTAGTAGAACATGAGCCCGCGGACAAACGGGTGGAGAGGAAATCCCAGTCTGCGGACGAAATGGGTAAGAAAAACTACCCTCTCACGGGGTTCGAGCATGGGGACGATCTGCCCCGCATTCGGCAGCCGGTGCACGATATCCGTGGCCAAGTATCCGGCTTCCCGTAACTTTTTGATGGTCTCCTCCGTGACGGAGGAGAACCATCCACTTGCCTCCTGCTCCGGACATGATTGAAGTGGTTCGAGAAGAAGAACGCGAGCTTGGGCGCTAGAGCTCGAGTGTGCGGGAATGGGTAAGCGAGAAGGAAGAAGGCGTGGGTGAAAAAAGTAAATCTTTGTCCCTTTATAAGGGCGGAGGAGGCGATGAGTCTCCCCACTTGCTTGGCAAAAACCGCTTATTCCCCTGGCGCCATAATTGATGGCGCGGTTGGGTTACCCACGTCCGTATTGATGAGAATCCCGTGATAAGGGAAACACGATCTCTGCTTTGACAAGACGTATTGAGAAAATCGCCTCGCGATATGTGCGGAGGTGGTTGAGAAAAGTTGTTCGAATAATAACCGGGCCATGGTGTGATGTCATGCTGTCAAAACGTGTCAGTAGATTAGATTTGTGGAAATATTATTCTTTCTACGGTGGTATGTGGAACTTATTTTGCAGGGTCGGACATTATCCTCATATTCAAACTCTTCCATGGTGTATTCGGAGGAGGAACGCACCTTGCAATGCCGAAGACAATACTGCGCGCCGGACTCATCGTCATTGAAGCCTAGTTCAAGGGCTACTAAGGGAGTCCTGGATTAGGGGGTCTCCGGACAGCCGGACTATATCCTTTGGCCGGACTGTTGGACTATGAAGATACGAGATTGAAGACTTTGTCCCGTGTCCGGATGGGACTCTACTTGGCGTGGAAGGCAAGCTAGGCAATACGGATATGTATATCTCCTCCTTTGTAACCGACCTTGTGTAACCCTAGCCCCCTCCGGTGCCTATATAAACCAGAGGGTTTTAGTCCGTAGGACAACATACAATCATACCGTACGCTAGCTTTTAGGGTTTAGCCTCTCTGATCTTGTGGTAGATCAACTCTTGTAATACTCATATCATCAAGAACAATCAAGCAGGACGTACGGTATTACCTCCATCAAGAGGGCCCGAACCTGGGTAAACATCATGTCCCCTGCCTCCTGTTACCATCCGCCTTAGACGCACAGTTCGGGACCCCCTACTCGAGATCCGCCGGTTTTGACACCAACAGCGGGGCTCGCGCTCTAAGTCCACAACCTTCGTGTCGGATTGTCCTATTTTTCGTTGATTAGGGTCTTGTGACCAGTTATAACACACACAAAGAGGATATATAGTTCAGATGGAATCACCCCTTTGTAGAAAAGCTAGGGGTAGACGTTTCTGGGCTTACCGAACAGGGGACTCATAAAATCGCGTGAATTGGGTCAGAACAACTTATCCTTTTGCGTGTTATACTAATATGGGTACGCTATAGGGTGTGAACAGGCTAAGGTAACACCATAACTTTAAAGTGGACATAAATTGAGGGCATCGAAAGTGCAATTAAAACTAGCCGGGAGAGAATGGGTGAGCAAGAGAGGGGAAAGAAATAAAATACAAAATAAGTAAACATGAATGCAATGGAAATATCAAAAAGTCAAATTTGCATATCCAATAAAGTTTTGCAAAAATAGGTAGACTGTAAGCTGAGTACTTTATATCGGCTACTCGACTTACATTTAGTGTAAGTCGAGAACCGTTATGACCACACTCGGCTTATAGGGTACGACACCATAGCGCAGTCAACCACCTCTGTGATGGCCACATGGTAGGGAACTGTAATGAGTCTTTCTGTAAGCTGGGGTCTTTCTCGGGTATATGTCAAGGAGCATATGTAAGCTGAGTGTCGTTTAGAGCCCTACTCGGCTTATTGTTAGCTAAGTCGCGTTTTCTTTTCTCTCGTGCGCTCTTTAGTTTGTACTCGTTTTACCCTAACCTAAGGCGAGGACGCGATAAAATACACTCGGCTTATACATTGACACTTGACGACGTGTGTTTTTCCTATAGTATTAGATAGAAATCAACGCCAGACTAGAATTCAACTGTCTTAAATTGAGAATTCAATGGACTAGCATGTAGCTGGTCCCTAACATTGGAGATATAGAGTCATCCTGATGTAATCCTTCTTTGTTCGGAAGCAATGGACGTATGCACAGATTGGATGCGTATCATTAGATGGAAGCTTGTATCACTTTATGCAATATCCCTACATCCACGGGCCGGTATGGAAATTTCCTAACTAATCCCCTCCCCCCAATTTTGAGGGGTGGGCCCCTTCCTCCCCATGTCTCCATTAACAATCATTCACGTTTGTCATTGCGGTAACATGATTGCTAAATTTTAGGTGACTGAGACTTTGCTATATTCTTGAGATCTTATATGAAGACCCATATATATATTTTCTTTTAGATTTTTTTCTTATTTTTATATGTTCTGATACTTGATTGAGACTTGGTTAAGTCTCAGTCGAATGAGAACTAACCACACCCTTACATCAAACCCGTAATTAACATTACTAGCATTGCACATAAACCACATCCTTTATCGAGAGGGCAAATACAATACCACGGTGATACTGACACGAACGCTTGAATACAAACGGTTAAAGCTCACTCAGGGCATTGGTAGTATGGTACACAAAATGCACATGACACGAGCGCTGTTTTGTGAGTTAACTACGCGGTACACCGTACAGCTAGCACGTAATTTGTGCCGGAGCCCATCACCATCTACGGCACTAGCTTCTTCGCCGCCGGTTTCCGGCTGGGCTTGGGCCTGGCCTCCTGCAGCATGGACAGCACGTCCCTCATCGACGGCCTGTCCTGCGGGCACCGGCTCGTGCACAGCAGCGCCACCCGCAGCACCAGCGCCATTTCCTCCCGCGCCGGCTCGCTGTTGCTGCTAACGTGCTCCATCACGTCGCGCAAGCCGCCGCCGCTGCCGGCGACCTTGGATCTCACCCAGTCCACAATGTTGCTGCCCTCCCCGTACTCCGCCTCCACCGACTTCCGCCCGGTAAGAATCTCCAGCAGCACCACGCCGTAGCTGTACACGTCGCTCTTCTCGTCCACGCGCAGTGTGTACGTGTACTCTGAGAAAAACACTGAGAGGTTAATGGCGACGACGACGGCATTGATCAGCATCGGTATCGAACCATGCGCGAGTCTTTGCTCACCTGGTGCGATGTAGCCGCAGGAGCCGGCAACGACGGACATTGGCGCGGCGCCCTGGAGAGCCTTGGCAACGCCGAAGTCGGCCACGCGGGCCTCCATGTCGGCGTCGAGGAGGATGTTGCTGGGCTTGAGGTCGCGGTGCGCCACCGCGGGCAGGCAGTCGTGGTGGAGGTAGCTCACGCCCTGCGCCACGCCCACGGCGATTCTGTACCGCGCGTCCCACTCCGGCCGCGCCTTCGGCGTCTTTCCCGCGGTGGCGCCGTGAAGGAGCTCGTCGAGGCTGCCGTTGGGCATATACTCGTAGAGCAGCATCGTCGTCTCGCCGTTTGTGCACCACCCGAGCAGCCGAACGATGTTGCGGTGGCGCAGGTGGCCGAGCATCTCCACCTCGGCGAGCACCCTCTCATTGCCGTCGCCGCCGTCTTGTGTGTCCATTTGCATCGCCGCGTGATCTGCGGCTGTCTCCTTTTGCGCCGGGGCTTGCCATAGCTTCTTCACGGCGATGACCTCGCCATTGGGCATCTTCGCCCGGTACACCGTTCCCGACGACCCGGCGCCGACGATGCCGTCGCTCCCCTCGACACACCGTGCCACGTCGTCCGCTGTGAAGCTCAGCCTCTGGAACGCGGTCATCCTCCACGGCCCGACGACTACGTTAGGGCGTGCCCCTCCCGCTCCGCCACTGCTCGCCGCCACCGAGTCGTCCTCCAGACACTGCAGCCAGCGCGCGGTGAGCGCCAGCACCACCATCCCGGCGAACGCCACTGCCACGGCCGACACCCACATTGCAGCGGTGCGCCACGCTGAACCGCCCTCGCCGTGGTTGGGCGACCCGGAGGGCGTCCCAACCGGTGCTAAATGGTTGAAAGACACGTCGAAGGTCTCCAGCGTAGTACAGTTGGCGACGCCCGGCGGGATGCTGCCGGTGAGGGCGTTCCAGGAGAGGTCCACCTCGGTGACCGACGGCAGCGCCGCGAGCACCGCTGGGATCTCGCCACTCAGGTTGTTGTGCTGCAGCCTCAAGCTCACCAGCCGCTTGCAGCTGCCAATGTCACCGGGGACCGCGCCGCTCAGCTCATTCCAGGCCAGCTCCAGCCTGTACAAGTTTGCGCACCCGGAGGTGCCAAACGGCGGGATTTCGCCGTCCAGAGCGCACTTGCTCGCCGCCAAGACTTGAAGCTTCGCTGCCCGCCACGTATTGCTAGGAAGCGTACCGCCGATCGGGTTGCCGGAGACGTTGAGGTACTCGAGGCTCGGGGAAATGACCAGATCAGCCGGAATGCCGCCGGTGAGCTCGTTGGAGCTCAAGTCCATGTACGTCAGGTTCTGCACCGCGCCGAAGCCGGACGGAATCGTGCCGGAGAGCCGGTTGGACTCGAGCCGAACACGCCACAGCGACGAGCAGTTGGCGAGGCTCGCCGGGATGGCGGAGTCAAATCGGTTGGCGAAGAGTATGAGGCGGAGGAGAAGGTGACCGGTGCAGAGTCCCGACGGGATCGGGCCGGAGAGGGAGTTGGTCGACACGTCCAGGCGAACGAGCCGCCCGCTCGTACCGAGCGACTCCGGCAGCCTCCCGACGAGTGAGTTGTTCCACAGTTGCAGCACCTCGAGGTTGGGAAGCTCACCGATCGTCGCCGGGATCGTGCCGGAGAGGAAGTTGCTCATGAGGTTCAGCGTCGTGAGATTCGCGAGCTCTCCGAGACCGGCTGGGATAGCTCCGGCGAGCTGGTTGTCCGACAGGTCAAGAACCTGCAGCGCTTGGAGGCGCGACCACGGCGAAGGTATCGCGCCGGCTAGCCTGTTCTTGAACAGAAACAGAAATTCGAGCCGCGCGAGCCCGCCGAGCTCCGGCGGAAGCGGGCCGGACACGTTTGCCGCGGCGATGTCGAGGTACTGCAGCTGCTTTAGCCCACCAAACTCCGCTGGTATGCTACCATTGTAGCCATTATACCCGATCTCAAGGTGTTTGAGCAGCGTGAGCTCACCAAGCTCCCTCGGCAGCCGCCCCGAAAGGGCGTTCCCGGCGAGGTGCAGGAAGCGTAGCTGCGGAAGCTGCCCAACCTCGACCGGAATGCTCCCATTGAAGAAACTGCCCCCGAGGTTGAGGTGCTCGAGCCTCTGGAGCTCCCCGATGCCGCGGGGAAGCTGGCCCACGAAGCAGTTGCTGTAGGCGTCGAGGACGGCGAGGGAGCCGAGCCGGGCAATGCCGTCGGGGAAGGTGGAGTTGAAGAAGTTGTGGCTGATGTCAAGCTTCACAAGACGACGGAGCAAGAACACCGCTGGCGGGAGCTCCCCCGTGAAGGCGTTCCAGCTGAGGTTGAGCGAAGCCAGCGTCGGCGCGAGCAGCGCGGCGGCCGTGGGGGAGACGGTGCCGGATAGGTTGCGGCGAGACAGATCGACCCCGACGACGTCGCCGGTGGCCGCGTCACACACGACACCAGGCCATGCGCACCACGGAGGGGAGAGCGACCGGGTGGCGCCTGAGGAGGCCGCCGCGGCGTACGTCCATGGACTGAGCGCGCCGGCCGGGTCGTTCAGGGAGGACTTTAGAGAGAGAAGCGCGAGCAGAGGGAGCGGCGCCGACGACGCGGCGGTGATGGTGAGGAGCGGGAGCAGAAGCAGGAGGCCATGGAAGGGGACCTGCGCGGCCATGATGGTGGAGGTGTCGGCGGTGTGAGGAGGGGAGGCGATGGTAAAATGGAGGAAGGAAAGGTAATGGCTGCGCTGCACTGGTGCATGCACATCATGATGAGAGGCTCGGAAGGAGGAGGAGGTGGTGGTGGAGAACAGGGAGAGTGGAGTGGAGAAGAGAGAGCGCGCGGTGGTGATGATGGCCATGGTCGGGCGGGCCTGGCTTTGCATGCAAGAAAGAGACGACTTTGCCTGCTGCTGGAGCAGCAGCCGCCATAGCTCTAGCTTTTTTCATGTGCCATACACATACCGCGCCAACTTGCGAGTGGTTATGGTGGTCTTATGGTTACTATGCCGCGCCAACTTGCCAGTGGTTATGGTGCTCTTATGGTTACTACACCTCTTGAGGCAGTCTTGCGTTTCAATCTTATCTAAACGCATTAGGATGGCTATTTGGGATCCTGATCTTAGCTTGATTATGCATTCAGTGAGCCATGTACATCAACATTAGCATATTTTAGTAGGAGAAGATTAATTCAAAGATACAAATAGGCTTACTAACATATTCATAATCAATTTGTACTGTATCATAATGTGAGGACTATATAACCCATCAATCAATAATATGACAAACATTTTAAATTGCCTTGCATAACAGAGTTACAAATGATTCTGTGATGTATGGTCCCTTTTAATTCTAACTCACCAATTGTTGTCAAAACAAAAGGTTTCTTTGGAATACATAAGATTCACTAACAGGGACATTTGACCAAAAATCCTCCAAATATATGCATTAGACAACAAAAGTAGAAGCAGTGACACAAAATAGATATAAAGGACTAAGAGACTGCCTAACTGCACCACCTTCTAGTAGAACAAATGCCACCATGCCTCATTGGCATCATGACGAACACATCCTGACAGTGTAGTGTCCCCATCAGTGGCTCAACACCACGCCTCCCCACCTTGGTCATCTACACACCGCCACTGCTGTCCGGTCGAGCAGGATATGTGAAAGCCCTGTAATACTTGAAAATGAGTGAAGATATTCAGTAAGATTTTATATAACAAAGTTGAGTAGTTCACTGGTTGGCCATTGTGAATCTAATATTTTGATCATTCTACGCTTCATTTTAAGAGAAATATTATCAGAACTAATACCCACACAGCTAACAAGGTGATATTGTAGTTGATGTTTTAATGAAGAACATTGTAACTAGATTTTATTGCATATTTTAGAGTCCAGATAATGCAAGAGTAATGTTGGTCAGAACTCTTCCAGTCAGGTGTATCGATAATTTGTATTATTGTTTCTAATCAATAATACATTAGGCCAACCAACTTTGAGCTTGCAAGAACAGGAAATTAATATATGCTAGGTAGCTAGTCATCTAGCCAATTCATCAACACGCTAGTGAGGTAAGCCCTAAATTCAAAGTTACAATTTTATATTGTCAACAAGACTTTTGCTTCAAGAGGGATATTCTAAGTTGCATCAAACCTTGAAGGCCTCGCCGGATACTAATTAGTACAACGGTAGTATCAAGAAGCAGATGATATATTAGATCTAGGGATTTTGAAGGAAATATGCCTAGAGGCAATAATAAAGTTGTTATTTATATTTCCTTATATCATGATAAATATTCATTATTCATGCTAGAATTGTATTAACCGGAAACTTAGTACACGTGTGAATACATAGACAAACAGAGTGTCACTAGTATGTCTCTACTAGACCAGCTCGTTAATCAAAGATGGTTAAGTTTTCTAGCCATGGACATGTGTTGTCATTTGATGAACGAGATCACATCATTAGAGAACGATGTGATGGACAAGACCCAGCCGTTAGCTTAGCACTATGATCGTTTAGTTTATTGCTATTGCTTTCTTCATGACTTATACATGTTCCTATGACTATGAGATTATGCAACTCCCAAATACCGGAGGAACACTTAGTGTGCTATCAAACGTCACAACGCAACTGGGTGATTATAAAGATGCTCTACAGGTGTCTCTGATGGTGTTTGTTGAGTTGGCATAGATCGAGATTAGGATTTGTCACTCCGATTGTCGGAGAGGTATCTCTGGAACCTCTCGGTAATGCACATCACTATAAGCCTTGCAAGCAATGTGACTAATGAGTTAATTGTGGGATTTTGCATTACGGAACGAGTAAAGAAACTTGCCGGTAACGAGATTGAACTAGCTATTGAGATACCGACGATCGAATCTTGGGCAAGTAACATACCGATGACAAAGGAAACAACGTATATCGTTATGCGGTTTGACCGATAAAGATCTTTGTAGAATATGTGGGAGCCAATATGAACATCCAGGTTCCGATATTGGTTATTGACCGGAGACGTGTCTCGGTCATGTCTACATAGTTCTCGAACCCGTACGGTCTGCACGCTTAATGTTTGGTGACGATCGGTATTATGAGTTTATGTGTTTTGATGTACCGAAGGTAGTTCGGAGTCTCGGATATGATCACATACATGACGAGGAATCTCGAAATGGTCGAGACATAAAGATTGATATATTGGACGACTATATTCAGACACCGGAAGTGTTCCGGGTGATTTCTAATGGGCCACATGGGCCTTAGTGAAGAGAGAGAGAGGGCCGGCTAGGGCAGGCCGTGTAACATCCCCAAAATTGGGTTATCAATTTTTGTGATGTTATTCCTTCCTGGCAATCATTCTTCAAAAAATCCTCCTGAGTTTGCTGGATGACTCTGATGATTCTTGTCATTTTCAACCTTTCGAAACCTTGCTCATGTATTTGTCAGTGGGAAAGACCTCATTTGCATCATCTCAACCTTCTCATTCCCTAATTCCAATTTTTTGGAATTTGGATATGCCCTTTGTGCATACAAAGGAGCCATCATTTTCCTTGATCTGTTGATCCTCCCAATTGTTCCCAGAGATCCTCCTATCGTTCTGATCCTTGGATGTGCAAAAATATTGCTAAGTCCCATGCAATATTTTTGAATTGTGATTTATTCATTTTCTTGTCTTTCTGAGGAATAAAATCCAAAGGCATAGCCAGCCATCTCCTAAATTCATGAGAATGGGTGGAGATGATATTTATGTCTAATCCTAGCTCTGGCAAAAATATTGGCCCTAGTTAAATAAGGAAAATTGCCTTTTCTTATTTAATGCCAATATTGCATTTATGACACTTTCTAAAGGAACTACCATTTTTATAGCTGAGAAAATTCCCACAAAAATTGTGGAGCTTTTCCTTGCTATATAATCACTAGTTCCATCCTTATCTCATGTTCCACAGATCAAAAATTGGGCACATGATCCAATGCAAGTTTCTGCCTTCTCTGAAATTTTGCAAAGGAAGTGATTTATTCCTAATTCCAATTGAGCTGCAATTTGGCAGGGTGATTAACATGGATAAATAACCCATGGATGCCAAATATGAGCTCAATCCATTCACCCTAGCTCCCTGTGAAATGTTTCAAAGTTTCTGACTAGAACACAACTTTGTGAAGGAAGTACCTTCATAGAGTTTCCAAATGGGATAAAACTTTTCCATCCTCTCAAGAATCTCAAATAATTAGCCTCCACCTAAATTCAGTTCATGTCATTGAACTATGTGAGCACGGGAGCAATTCTTGGTTTCTGTCAAAATTTCAGTTTGTGAAGCAAGTGTATTTTATCTTGCTCCATTATGGATGAAACGTTTTCCAGACCTTCTCCTATCCATATGATCCATCTCCACAAAACTTTGGCTCATTTTAGTTAGCCATTTGCCTTGAGGAATTTTCTCAAGTTTTTGGACAGAGGGGATGTTTGTGAAACAAGTACATTTTGGCAAGTCCATTTGGTATGAAAGTTTTACAGCATCATGGTATGTCCAAATCATAAGGCTTTGCCAAGTTTTAGCTCAATTCATCACTCCTATTGAGTGCTTCTTCATGATTTAGTTTTTGGGTCAGATTTAGCAGTTGTACAGAAATTATGTTAAACACTTGCCCAAATGACCTCAGAATTCCCAGGACCGTAGTCCTTTCTACCCTAAGCCTATCAGACAACAAATTTACCTTTTAACCTCTCTGGTTTCCTCTTTAGGGTGTGGCCAAGTTTGCAACAGTAAACTTGTGGAGCTTGGTTTACTCATCTCAATTTGTCTCTGCCCGTTTCTTTACCGTAGTAACACTCTATCTTCGACGAACTACGCGGTAGACATGATCTGGCATGAGTAAAAACTCCGGAGCGCGCCTTGTCCGTGGTGACCACGAGTGTAACCAGCCCAAAACGGTGGTCTAGCCACTGTTCTCGTCGGCAGCGCTGCTCCGACCGGCTCTGGCCTCGCCATTAATGTCCTACATCTCCCCCTCGATGTCTTATTCCCCCTGGACCTCTTGCCCCCTCTGTTTTCTTCTCCGGCGAGCCGTGCCAACGACCGAACAGTGAGCGCCCGTGTGCACCGTCGCCTCGCTCCTCTGTCTTCTTCCTCCCTGAGCCTCCTTGGCATTGCGTTGCTCCATGAGCCTCTGCAGCTCGGCTGCTTCCTCCTCATCGCATTACCACCGCTTCCTGTGAGCCTTGGCCGCGCCTGCCGACACTGCGCCCCTCGCCGGCGCACGGACACGTAGCGTGCGGCGTGCCACCTCCTTCCCTCCTTCCCAAGCTCTTCCCGCGGCTATAAGTAGCCCTCCCGAGCCCTCACAGTCCACAACCCTCCCCAACCACTCGCAGCTTTCCCCCTCGCCTCAGAGCTCCCCATCCCCTCCAATGGCCGAAGGCCGCCGCCCAAATTCCCCTCGGCCAGTCCATGCTTGAAGCCCTCCCCCTCCCTTTCTTCCTCGTGCGCGGCATCCCCAAGAGCTCACGAAGCCGCTGTTGTCGTCCGTTCTGTCGGGAAGCTCTACTGGCGCCACCTCTTCCATGTCGAGCGCCGGCCGTGTCTTCCGAGACGCGGCGCCGGCGCGGCAGGTCGCCCCGAGCCACCCTACTGCTACCTATGGGCGCGGCATGGAGTGGCGGAGCTCCCGCGCGCATCGCCCGGCCCTCCCGTGCCGCCAGTCGCCGGCTCTAACGAGAGCCGCGGCGCTCCTCTGCCTCGGCGTCGCGATGGAGAAGAAGGACCAGGCGGGGGAGAGAGAAGATGCCGTGAGCCCCGCCTGTCATTGTCTCTGCGCTGACGTGGCGGGATCGCTGACTGGATTAAGTGGAGACGCCTTCCACAAAATTAGCTTTCCCCTGGAGAAAGCGTATCCTGCGGCGGCCTCGCGCTGGAAAGCGCTTTCCCCACGCGTAAGTGTATTCCTGGTGAGTGCGCTTTCAATCAGCGTAAGCGTATTATTCCTCTTCTTCGGCCAGAAATACGTTTTCCTCTCCGGAAAACGTATTCTCAGAAAAGACACGTTCTGTTTAAACTACCAGAGACCTGTTTGTAGAAGTATTTTTACAGACTAGTCCCTGAGCTTTAAACGTCCGTATCTTTTTACCCGTGACTCTGATTGAGGTGATTCCAGCGCTCATGTTCTCTGTTCGTTGAGCTCTTTCCGTTGGTATCATTTTCATAATGTTTTCATACAGTGAAAATGACCATTTTGCCCTTGCCCGTAAACAGCCCCCTCCGAGAGAGAACTGTTTCCGGCAACTCTTTCCGCGGTCATTTCACACTTTTTCCCAGAGTATTTATCGACCCCCAGGCAAGCCAACCTCTTATCATGAGCCCCTAACTTGCATGTTGACTTTGCTTGCACCTCGTGCGTGTGTAGTTATAGTTGTTCCTTATCGTTTTCGTCTACAGTTATTCTGTTATGCTTATCATGCATGCTTATGTTTTCATGATATCTTTTGCCATGCTAATTAGAATGTTGTTGTTGATAATGCCATGTCACTACTCTACTTTATTTTCATGACATCGTTATAAAATGCTATGATGATTGTAATGCATCGTTGATATGCTAGTACTTGGTAATGTCATGTTCCTTATGTTATAGTTGTGCACTTGAGAAGTTTGATATTTTGTCCATCCATTTGTATGTTGCATGCTCATGGTTGCATTCATGTTAAATATGTTCATCATGATGGAGAAGACAATAATATGACTTAATAATAACAAAACTCCTCCGTCATCGATGGGATCGAGTCATAGTGCCACCAAATCGAACTTCTTCAGTGCACCACATTTTGCCTTTATGGGAAGGCCCTAATGCGATCTATTGTCGTGCGGCTCGTGCCTCTCGCCGGTGCCTCCAAAGAGGGAAGGTTATGGGTGCGCACTACCCTGATCAGGTAGGCGGACATAAGCCTTGTGTGCCCGGGTTTGGAGTTGAGCTCATGTCCCCGTGTGGGACCATTTTGTTTGCCACGATGGTGGCCGTTTTGCCACGACGGTGGCCGTTGGTGTCTTTGGTAGACACGGGGCCACCCAGGACTTAGCCCAACGGGGAGTCGGAGTGGCCGGGAGAGTGTCATGGCTGTAGGTCGGTTTTGTCGGAACGCCGTTGGTCCACCCAAATGGGAGGGCGAGGCCATGGGTTCCGTGGTGTGGGTAAAGTGCGCTACCTCTACAGAGTGTTTATAAAGCCTATCGATAGCAACATAGTTCGTAGTACGTCACACTATCGGGTCTTGGTCGAAATGGAGGATAAACCTGAAATAATTAAGTTGATGAATGATGTGTAACAAATAATGTGGTGACTTGGACTATGAGATAGTCGTGAGAAGTCACGGCGATGTTTTGATATGATCACGAGACAAGGTCTCGGTGAGTGTTGAACTAAGTGTGGTTCCGTTTGTGATCCGCGAGTGATCACAGTTTGGTTACAAGGTAACCTGTTGAACCAAGTGTGGTTCCGTTTGTAATCCGTGAGTGATCACCGTTCGGTTGCGAGGCAACCCGTTGGTAAGAGAGTCCGAGGGACTCGGTGCACAAGTTTGGTTGGATTGCATGAGTAATATGTTGTTGTTTGCATTTAAAGAACCATGGCAGAACATGAAATAGTTGCATAAAGTTAACATGCTATGTCTGCATTGGATATGACTGATAGTTTACATTCATCATAGTTTCATGTTGCCATGCCATGTTTTGATTGATATGTTAGAAGCATGTTTTGATATGCCATGTCATTGCCATGTTAGTAGATGCTATGATGTTGTTCAGGCTTAATTGATCTTTATCATGCCATGTTTAGTAATTGATATGAGATAGGTTGTTGCATGCACTTGGTTCTTGCTTTGTCTTCTGCTTGTTTGGATGCTATGTATTTGGTTGTCTTGCAAGTGCATTCAATGTACTGACCTGGTGTGTCATGCCAGTTTTGTAGGTCATACCCGAAGTGTTCGCTTGACCCGTCGTACTAGGCCATAACCTTGCCAGTCGTGTGAGTTGTGGAGCCCAGCCAGAGTTGTTATGCTGCCAAACCAAGACTTCCGCCGCCATTTAAATAGATTTCCGATGCCATTTAAATAGCCTTAGGAATATGCCAGATAATTGTATTCATCAATGATGTAATCTTCTATACATATATTTGATGAATATTCTTGTACCTGGAATGTTGTATTATGGACCTGTCGTGCGTCAGGTGTTATCCTGGGCTGACTTGCGAAGGCCCCCTGCTCCATGCGGATCGGGGTGCCACAGGATGCGCGCCCCTCCCCCTCTAGTACGAATTGGACTAGGGATGGGGGACGGCGCCCCCCTTTCCTTCTCCCTTCTCCTCCTTCCTTTCCCCCTCCTAGTAGGACTAGGAAAGGGGAGTCCTACTCCTACTAGGAGGAGGACTCCTCCTCTCAGGGCGCACCACAAGGGCCGGCCGGCCTCCCCCTTGCTCCTTTATATACGGGGGCGGGGGGCAACCTAGAACACACAAGTTGATCATTGATCTCTTAGCCGTGTGAGGCGCCCCCCTCCACCATAATCCACCTTGGTCATATCATAGCGGTGCTTACGAGAAGCCTTGTTCCGGTAGCATCATCATCACCATCATCATGCCGTCGTGATGAAGAAACTCTCCCTTGACACTCTGCTGGATCATGAGTTCGTGGGACGTCACCGAGCCGAACGTGTGCAGACCGCGGAGGTGCCATACTTTCGGTACTAGGATTGGTCAATCGTGAAGACATACGACTACATCAACCGCGTTGTCATAACGCTTCCACTTACAGTCTACGAGGGTATGTGGACAACACTCACCCCTTTTGTTGCTATGCATCACCATGATCTTGTGTGTGCGTAAGAAACTTTTGAAATTACTACATTTCCCAACAGTGGCATTCGAGCCAGGTTTATGCATAGATGTTATATGCACGATTAGAACACAAAGGAGTTGTGGGCGTGGGTATATACATATTGCTTGCCGTCACTAGTTGATTCTTGATTCGGCGTATTGTTGGGTGAAGTGTCCCAGACTGACATTACGCGACGCTTACGCGAGACTGGTTCTACCGACGTGCTTCGCACACAGGTGGCTGGTGGGTGTCAGTTTCTCCAACTTTAGTTGAATCATATTCAATGAACATGGTTCTTTCGGAAGATCAAAAAGCAATCACTATACGGCGTTGTGGTTTTTGATGCGTAGGTAAGAACGGTTCTTGCTCGGCCTGTAGCAGCCATGTAAAACTTGCAACAACAAAGTAGAGGACGTCTAACTTGTTTTTGTAGGGCATGTTGTGATGTGATATGGTCAAGACATGATGCTAAATTTTATTGTATGAGATGATCATGTTTTGTAACAGAGTTATCAGCAACTGGCAGGAGCCATATGGTTGTCACTTTATTGTATGAAATGCAACCGCCTTGTAATTGTTTTACTTTATCACTAAGCGGTAGCGATAGTCGTAGAAGCAATAGTTGGCGAGACGACAATGATGCTACGATGGAGATCAAGGTGTCGCGCTGGTGACGATGGTGATCATGATGGTGCTTTGGAGAGGGAGATCAAAGGCACAAGATGATGATGGCCATATCATATCACTTATATTGATTGCATGTGATGTTTATCCTTTATGCATCTTATTTTGCTTAGATCGACGGTAGCATTATAAGATGATCTCTCACTAAATTTCAAGGTACAAGTGTTCTCCCTGAGTATGCACCGTTGCGAAAGTTCGTCGTGCCGAGACACCACATGATCATCCAGTGTGATAAGCTCTACGTTCAAATACAACGGGTGCAATCCAGTTTTGCACATGCATAATACTCGGGTTAAACTTGACGGGCCTAGCATATGCAGATATGGCCTCAAAACACTGGAGACCGAAAGGTCGAGCATGAATCATATAGTAGATATGATCAACATAGTGATGTTCACCATTGAAAACTACTCCGTCTCACGTGATGATCGGACATGGTTTAGTTGATTTGGATCACGTGATCATTTAGATGACTAGAGGGATGTCTATCTAAGTGGGAGTTCTTAAGTAATATGATTAATTGAACTTTAATTTATCATGAACTTAGTCCTGATAGTATTTGCATAACTATGTTGTAGATCAATAGCTCGCGATGTAGCTCCCCGTTTATTTTGATATGTTCCTAGAGAAAAACTATGTTGAAAGATAATAGTAGCAATGATGCGGACTAGGTCCGTGATCTGAGGATTATCCTCATTGTTGCATAGAAGAATTATGTCCTTGATGCACCGCTAGGTGACAGACCTATTGCAGGAGCAGATGCGGACGTTATGAACGTTTGACAAGCTCGGTATGATGACTACTTGATAGTTTAGTGAACCATGCTTTACAACTTAGAACCGGGACTTCAAAAATGTTTTGAAAAGATGTTCCAAGAGTTGAAATTGGTATCTCATACTCATGCCCATGTCAAGAGGTATGAGACCTCTAACAGTACTTTCCCTACAAGATGGAGGAGAATAGCTTAACCAGTGAGCATGTGCTCAGATTGTCTGGGTACTACAATTGCTTGAATCAAGTGGGAGTTAATCTTCCAGATAAGATAGTAATTGACAAAGTTCTCTAGTCACTAGAACTTAGTGATGAACTATAATATGCAAGGGATGACCAAAGTAATTCCCAAGCTCTTCGCGATGCTGAAATCGGCGAAGGTAGAAATCAAGAAATAGCATCAAGTGTTGATGATTAACAAGACCACTAGTTTAAAGAAAAGGGCAAAGGGAAAGAAAGAGGAACTTCAAAGAAGAATAGCAAGCAAGTTGCTGCTCCCATGAAGAAGCCCAAAGCTAGACCCAATCCTGGAACTGAGTGCTTCTCTGCAAAGGAAATGGTCACTGGAAGTGGAACTGCCCTAGATACTTGGCGAATAAGAAGGATGGCAAAGTGAACAAAAGTATATTTGATATACATCTTATTGATGTGTACTTTACCAGTGTTTATAGCAACCCCTCAGTATTTGATACTGGTTCAGTTGCTAAGAGTAGTAACTCGAAATGGGAGTTGCAAAATAAATAGAGACTAGTTAAGGGCGAGGTGATGATGTGAGTTGGTAGTGATTCCAAGGTTGATAAGATCACCATCGCACACTCCCTTTACCTTCGAGATTAGTGTTGAACCTAAAATAAATGTTATTTGGTGTTTGCGTTGAGCATAATATGATTGGATCATGTTTATTGCAATACGGTTATTCATTTAAGTCAAAGAATAATTGTTATTCTGTTTACATGAATAAAACCTTCTGAGGTCATACACCCAAGGTGAATGGTTTATTGAATCTCGATCGTAGTGATACACATATTCATAATATTGAAGCCAAAAGATGCAAAGTTAATAATGATAGTGCAACTTATATGTGGCATTGCCGTTTAGGTCATATTGATGTAAAACGCATGAAGAAACTCCATGCTGATGGGATTTTGGAATCACTTGATTATGAATCATTTGATGCTTGCGAACCATGCCTCGTGGGCAAGATGACTAAAACTCTGTTCTCCAGAACAATGGAGCAAGCACTTGACTTATTGGAAATAATACATACTGATGTATGCAATCCGATGAGTGTTGAAGTTCGCGGTGGGTATCATTATTTTTTGATCTTCACAGATGATTTGAGCAGATATGGGTATATCTACTTGATGAAACATAAGTCTGAAACATTTGAAAAGTTCAAAGAATTTCAGAGTGAAGTGGAAAATTATCGTAACAAAGAAATAAAATTTCTGCGATCTGATCATGGAGGAGAATATTTGAGTTACGAGTTTGGTACTCATTTGAAACAATGTGGAATAGTTTTGCAACTCACGCCACCTGGAACACCACAGCATAATGGTGTGTCCGAACGTCATAACCATACTTTATTAGATATGGTGCGATCTATGATGTCTCTTACCGATTTATCACTATTGTTTTGGGGTTATGCATTAGAGACAGCTGCATTCACGTTAAATAGGGCACCATCTAAATCCGTTGAGACGACACCATATGAACTGTGGTTTGGCAAGAAACCCAAGTTGTCATTTCTTAAAGTTTGGAGTTGTGATGCTTATGTGAAAAGTTTCAGCCTGATAAGCTCAAACCCAAATCGGAGAAGTGCGTCTTCATAGGATACCCAGAAGAAACTGTTGGGTACACCTTCTATCACATATCCGAAAGGCAAGATCTTTGTTGCTAAGAGTGGATACTTTCTAGAGGAGTTTCTCTCGAAAGAAGTGAGTGGGAGGAAAGTAGAACTTGATGAGGTAATTGTACCTTCTCCCGAATTGTAAAGTAGTTCATCACAGAAATCAGTTCTAGTGATTCCTACGCCAATTAGAGAGGAAGCTAATGATAATGATCATGAAACTTCAGATCAAGTTACTACTGAACCTCATGGGTCAACCAGAGTATGGTCCACACCAGAGTGGTATGGTAATCCTTTCTGGAAGTCATGTTACTAGATCATGACGAACCTACGAACTACGAGGAAGCAATGATGAGCCCAGATTCCGCGAAATGGCTTAAGGCCATGAAATCTGAGATGGGACCCATGTATGAGAACAAATATGGACTTTGATTGACTTGCTCGATGATCGGTGAGCCAGTCAGAATAAATGGATCTTCAAGAGGAAGACGGACGCTGATAGTAGTGTTACTATCTACAAAGCTCGAATTCTCGCAAAAGGTTTTCGACAAGATCAAGGTGTTGTCTACGATGAGATTTTCTCACTCGTATCGATGCTTAAAAGTCTGTCGGAATCATGTTAGCAGTTGCCGCATTTTATGAAATCTGGCAAATGGATGTCAAAACTACATTCCTTAATGGATTTCTTAAAGAAGAGTTGTATATGATGTAACTAGAAGGTTTTGTCAATCCTAAAGGTGCTAACAAAGTGAGAAAGCTCCAGCGATCCATCTATGGACCGGTGCAAGCATCTCGGAGTTGGAATATGTGCTTTGATAAAGTGATCAAAGCATATGGTTTTATACAGACTTGTGGTGAAGCCTGTATTTACAAGAAAGTGAGTGGGAGCACTACAACATTTCTGATAAGTATATGTGAACGACATCTTGTTGATCGGAAATAATGTAGAATTTTCTGGAAAGCATAAAGGAATGTTTGAAAGGAGTTTTTCAAAGAAAGACCTCGGTGAAGCTACTTACATATTGAGCATCAAGATCTATAGAGATAGATCAAGACGCTTGATATATTTTCAATGAGTACATACCTTGACAAGATTTTGAAGTAGTTCAATATAGAAAAGTCAAAGAAGGAGTTCTTGCTTGTGTTGCAAGGTGTGAAGTTGAGTAAAGACTCAAAACCCGACCACGGTAGAAAATAGAAAGAGAATGAAAAGTCATTCCCTATGCCTCAGTCATAGGTTCTATAAAATATACTATGATGTGTGCCAGACCTATTGTGTACCTCACCATAAGTTTGGCAGGAGGGTACAATAGTGATCCAGGAGTGGATCACTGGACATCAGTCAAAAATATCCTTAGTGGAATAAGGAAATGTTTCTCGGTTATGGAGGTGACAAAGAGTTCGTCGTAAAGAGTTACGTCAATGCAAGCTTTGACACCGATCTGGATGACTCTAAGTCTCGATCTAGATACATATTGAAAGTGGGAGCAATTAGCTATAGTAACTCTGTACAGAGTACTGTAGACATAGAAATTTGCAAAATACACACGAATCTGAATGTTGCAGACCCGTAGACTAAACTTCTCTCACAAGCAAAACATGATCACTCTTTGGGTGTTAAACACATAGCGATGTGAACTAGATTATTTACTCTAGTAAACCTTGGGGTATTAGTCACATGAAGATGTGAACTAATCACATAAAGATGTGAACTATTGGTGTGAAATCACATGACGATGTGAACTATATTATTGATTCTGGTGCAAGTGGGAGACTGAAGGAAATATGCCCTAGAGGCAATAATAAAGTTGTTATTTATATTTCCTTATATCATGATAAATGTTTATTATTCATGCTAGAATTGTATTAACCGGAAACTTAGTACATGTCTGAATACATAGACAAACAGAGTGCCACTAGTATGCCTCTACTGGACTAGCTCGTTAATCAAAGATGGTTAAGTTTCCTAGCCATGGACATGTGTTGTCATTTGATGAATGGGATCACATCATTAGAGAATGATGTGATGGACAAGACCCATCTGTTAGCTTAGCACTATGATCGTTTAGTTTATTGCTATTGCTTTATTCATGACTTATACATGTTCCTATGACTATAAGATTATGCAACTCCCGAATACTGGAGGAACACTTAGTGTGTTATCAAACGTCACAACATAAATGGGTGATTATAAAGATGCTCTACAGGTGTCTCCGATGGTGTTTATTGAGTTGGCATAAATCGAGATTAGGATTTGTCACTCCGATTGTCGGAGAGGTATCTCTGGGCCCTCTCGGTAATCCACATCACTATAAGCCTTGCAAGCAATGTGACTAATGAGTTAGTTGCGGTATGATGCATTACGGAACGAGTAAAGAGACTTGTCGGTAACGAGATTGAACTAGGTATTGAGATACCGACGATCGAATCTCGGGCAAGTAACATACCGATGACAAAGGGAACAACGTATATCGTTATGTGGTCTGACTGATAAAGATCTTCGTAGAATATGTGGGAGCCAATATGAACATCCAGGTTCCGCTATTGGTTATTGACCGAAGACGTGTCTCGTTCATGTCTACATAGTTCTCGAACCTGTAGGGTTCGCACGCTTAACGTTCAGTGACGATCGGTATTATGAGTTTATGTGTTTTTACATACTGAAGGTAGTTAAAAGTCTCGGATATGATCACGGACATGACGAGGAGTCTAGAAATGGTCGAGACATAAAGATTGATATATTGGGCGGCTATATTCGGACACCGGAAGTGTTCCGGGTGATTTCGGAGTAAACCAGAGTGCCAGAGGGTTACCAGACCCCCCCCCCCCGAGGAACTAATGGGTCACATGGGCCTTAGTGGAGAGAGAGAGAGGGCCGGCCAGGGCAGGCCGTGCGCCCCTCCCCCTCTAGTCCGAATTGGACTAGGGATGGGGGCGGCGTCCCCTTTCCTTCTCACTTCTCCTCCTTCCTTTCCCCCTCCTAGTAGGACTAGGAAAGGAGAGTCCTACTCCTACTAGGAGGAGGACTCCTCCTCTCAAGGCGCGCCACAAGGGCCGGCCGGCCTCCCCCTTGCTCTATATACGGGGGCAGGGGGCACCCTAGAACACACAAGTTGATCATTGATCTCTTAGCCGTGTGCGGTGCCCCCTGCACCATAATCTACCTTGGTCATATCGTAGCAGTGCTTAGGCGAAGCCCTGTTCCGGCAGCATCATCATCACCGTCATCACGATGTAGTGCTAACGAAACTCTCCCTGGACACTCTGCTAGTTCGTGAGTTCGTGGGACGTCACCGAGACGAACGTGTGCAGATCGCGGAGGTGTCGTACTTTCTGTACTAGGATCGGTTGATCGTGAAGACGTACGACTACATCAACCGTGTTCTCATAACGCTTCCGCTTACGGTCTACGAGGGTACGTGGACAACACTCTCCCCTCTCATTGCTATGCATCACCATGATCTTCCGTGTGCGTAGGAAACTTTTGAAATTACTATGTTTCCCAACAGATTTATATGTGCTTTAAATTAGCAATTGGTGTGATCCCAGAGCAGACGAAGCGGAAGACTCAAGAGTCATGGAGCAAAGGCATGCAAATACATCTAGCAAAAGAAACGACATCCAAAGAGGAGAATGTAGAATTTGTAATCAAGGTATAGATTCGCCTAAGCTGAAAGCACAAACGCAATTACATTCTTTTCAGGAGTAAATCATATCTAAACAGAGTTGACCTACGGGTTCTTGAAGAAATAATGGAACCGATAAAGAACAATATACTATAGAAAATAAACAAGATGAGTGAGAAAAAACAAAGTGCAGAGTTAAGTAATTTAGCCATGGAAACTAATTCCCAATGACAAACTAAATCATGTTCCCCCGCTTCTTCACGCAAACAACTTTCAACAGTACCTGCACACACCCAAACAAATACTTGCACCCAACACATGCAAGAGGGTTCTCAATCCCCTTGTACTTGTTAATTGTAAGGATTAATTCTGATAGTGGTAGATAGAAAAATTATAAAACTAAGTAGAAGTAAATAAATTGCAGCAAGGTTTTTAGGGTTTTAGCAATAGGATGTGGATGGACCCGGGGGCCATAGCTTTCACTAGAGGCATGTCTCTCAAGAACATAGCAACGGTGGGTACAAAAGTTAGTATTGGGAAATTGATAAAAAAATGCATAGTTATGATGGTATTCATGGCATGATCAGTGCAGGCATTACGTCCATGACAAGTAGACCGAAATGATTCTGCATCTACTATTATTACTCCACTTCAAGAGTGCCTTTATGCTTCCCTCTCTAGGTATTAAGTTCATAACAAACAGAGTAACGCTTTGAAAGTGCGTTATATCGACTAGAGGGGGGGTGAATAGGCGATTTTTACAAATTCGTCACTAAGGAATTTCAGGGTGAGGAAATTCCTAAGTAACAAACTACTTAGTAGCGGAATAAGTACTCAGATGCAAGCATAACATAGAAGTAGCACAATCATCATGATGAAATGAAAACCAGCACAGAGTACAAGTAGTGTAAACACAGGATAAGCAGGCTGAAGACAAACTAATTGAAGAAATAGGATTGAGGAAATTGAGAAAGTCTTCAGTCAAAGTCTTCAAACAGTAATGACCAAGTACTTCGACACTAGAATGAGGAAATGAAATGGTTGAGGAAATAGAACCAGTAGCTTGGTGAAGACGATGATTTGGTAGACTAGTTCCAACTGCTGTGACAGTTGTACGTCTGGTTGGAGCGGTGCTACCTCTTGAGCATGCATTGGTTTTCCCTTGAAGAGGAAAGGCTGATGCAGCAAAGTAGCGTAAGTATTTCCCTCAGTTTTTGAGAACCAAGGTATCAATCCAGTAGGAGATAACACACAAGTCACCCAGTACCTGCACAAACAATGAAGAACCTCGCAACCAACGCGATAAAGGGGTTGTCAATCCCTTCACGGTCACTTGCGAAAGTGAGATCTGATAAAGATAGTAAGATAAATATTTTTGGTATTTTTGTTGTATAGATTGGAAAGTAAAGATTGCAAAATATTAAACGAGATGTGATGTAAATAAAAATAGATGCAATATAATAAGAAAGAGACCTGGGGACATAGGTTTCACTAGTGGCTTCTCTCATGATAGCATGAATTATGGTGGGTGAACAAATTACTGCCGAGCAATTGTAGAAGAGCGCATAGTTATGAGAATATCTAGGCAATGATTATGAATATAGACATCACGTCCGTGTTAAGTAGACCGAAACGATTCTGCATCTACTACTATTACTCCACACATCGACCGCTATCCAGCATGCATCTAGAGTATTGAGTTCATAAGAACAGAGTAATGCTTTAGGCAAGATGACATGATATAGAGGGATAAACTCAAGCAATATGATATAAACCCCATCTTTTTATCCTCGATGGCAACAATACAATAAGTGCCTTGCTGCCCCTACTGTCACTGGGAATGGACACCGCAAGATTGAACCCAAAGCTAAGCACTTCTCCCATTGCAAGAAAGATCAATCTAGTAGGACAAACTAATCCGATAATTCGAAGAGACTTGCAAATATATCAAATCATGCATATAAGAATTCAGAGAAGAACCGAATAATATTCATAGATAATCAAGTTCATAAACCCACAATTCATCGGATCTCGGCAAACACACCGCAAAAGAGTATTACATCGAATAGATCTCCAAGAACATTGAGGAGAACTTTGTATTGAAGATCAAAGAGAGAGAAGAAGCCATCTGGCTAATAACTATGGACCCAAAGGTCCATGGTAAATTACTCACGCTTCACCGGAGAGGCTAAGGTGTTGGTGTAGAAGCCCTCCGTGATTGATCCCCCCTTTGACAGAGCGCCGGAAAAGGCCCCAAGACGGGATCTCACGGGTACAGAAGGTTGCGGCGGTGGAAAAGTGGTTTCGTGGCTCCCCCTGATGTTTTTAGGGTATAAGAGTATATATAGGCGAAAGAAGTATGTCGGTGGAGCTCCATGGGGCCCACGAGGGTGGGGGCGCGCCTACCGCCCTAGGCTCGCCCTCCTATCTTGTGGCCGCCTCACGGACTTCCAGACTTCCACTCCAAGTCTCCTGGGTTGCATTTGTTCCAAGAAAGATCCTCGCGAAGGTTTCGTTTCGTTTGTATTCCATTTGATATTCCTTTTCTGCGAAACACTGAAATAGGCAAAAAAACAGAAACTGGCACTGGGCCTCCGGTTAGTAGGTTAGTCCCAAAAATAATATAACAGAGCATAATAAAGCCCATTAAACATCCAAAACAGATAATATAATAGCATGGAACAATCAAAAATTATAGATACATTGGAGACATATCAAGCGGCTAGGTATTTAAACCTGAGGACACACAGTCCCGGACACATGGTCCTCACCGTATTCTCCTTGAGCTAAGATCACACAGACCTCGCCCAATCACTCGTGGTAAGTCTTCAGGTGACTCCCAAACCTTCACAGACTCGGTCACTCGGTGATCCACAATTTCCTCTTGGATGCTCCACACCATGACGCCTAACCATCCGGAGGATGCACGACCCTCAAAGGTAACAAGCATCGGTTCCACATAGGAACAATCTCTTCAGTGATGCTCAATCACTTTGGGTTTGTAGGTGTTTGGATTTTCCTCCCTTGATGATTTTCACTCAAAGTCCCCGGAGGATGGGATGCTCTCAATGACAAGTGTCAGTTTCTCGCGGAGCAGCCAACCAACTAGTGGTTGTAGGGGGCGGCTATATATAGCCTAGGGAGCAGCCCGACATGATAAGACATAAATGCCCTTCAATGATATGACCGTTAGATGGGTAGATATTTTGGGACAGCTGGCGCATAGCACATCAACGGTCGGAAATTTGACTATCAAATTCCTCAGGGCTATCAAGTTCCTCACTTGTAGGCAATCCACACTGGCAAATTCCTAACTCCTCAGTTAGAACATATTCCTCACAGACCAGAAGATCTTCGTCTCTATCACTGAAGAAATTGACTGAACTGTATGAGATTTCCAATGGCTTCACTTGAAAGGATTGGGTAGGTGTAGGATTTTGAGATGAGCATCACTTGGAAACTTTTCCTTAGTTTTTCCTCGACTCCCTTAGACAGTACGACATTTTCTATGACTCAAGTAAGAGAAAATGAACCTGCGAAAACAAAAGTCTTCACGCTTCATAATCCTCACATGAATATCAAGTCTTCACAGTCACACCAATTTCTTCACTTTCAAAGTCTGCAAGAAAAACCAAAGTCTTCAACTAAAGACATTCATTTTTAAGGGTCGAATTTCATCGTAAATATCAAACTCCTCATAGACTTATAGACCTGTGTACACTCACAAACTCATTAGTCACTTAACCTATAAGTCTTCAATACACCAAAATCACTAAGGGGCACTAGATGCACTTACAATCTCCCCCTTTTTGGTGATTGATGACAATATAGGTTAAGTTTTCAATATGGATAAACATATGAAGTGTAAATACTGATACTGAAGAATTTGATTGCAAGATATAGAAGAACTCCCCCCTGAAGATGTGCATATGTGAGGAATTTGCTTTGAATAGCAAAAGCACATTGTAGAGTAGAATCATGGAGATCTCCCCCTATATCTTGTAATTCATACACGCATTTAACATATGATATGAAGAATTTGAAATGCATGATGAAATATGGTGTTTGATGAAATTTAGCATGCATGCATTAACGAAGTGAGGAAATAGAATGCAGAAAATAGAGCAAAAGTATCAGACCACCATAGGACTTAAGTTTACAACTCGATCAACAAACACTTCAGAAGAGCGAGAGTTGTAAAAAAACGCCCATATAATAGATACCTGCTTGAAGGCTAAATCCAATTTCTCCCCCTTTGTTATCGAATGACAAAAAGGGATGAAAAATGAGGACTAACACCCTTGAAGAATATCATCACAATGTCGATGGAGGAGCTCCAGTGTTGTTGGGGTCGTCCGTTGGAGTAGGGCCTGCCGCGGTGTCATTCAAGTCTTCAACTTCATCTGTCTCGCGCGATGAAGAATATGAACTGGCGACCAGGTGAGGAACTTTGACCTTCTTGAATTTCTTCAAAGGTGGCTGAGACCAGTCAAAGTCCTGTTGGAAGCCCATCTGCTTGAGATCTTCATCACCGTAGAGGTGAGACAATACAACCCGAGTGTGGTCAAAAACTTCATGCAAGTAGTAGTGGTTCTTCTACACAGTGTTTTGCATGATTGTCATGTTCCGAAGAATTGAATGAAACTGACACTTGACCCACTTGTGATTGGACCGACCTTCTGATGAAGACTGAGGACAAGCTCATGATCAGTCATCACACGTGGAGCTGTGGCTTGAGGAAATTGCTTTGAAGCATTTGCAGCAGTATCATGAGTGGCAGAGTCATCATTGGTGGAATAAGAAGCAGCTTTGCGAAGCTGTCATCCAATGGATGAGTGCCTTCATCAATGACAGCAGCCTTGACCTTCTCATCAGCTGAGGAAATAGTCCTTTTAAGGACTTCAATTGGCGGCAAGTAGCTGAGATGATTTTGACAGTTAGCCTGATAGTTGATTGAAGACCTTGATCTGGTGAATCTCGTAATCCAGGGAGCGTAAGGCTTCAATTCAAACGGTGATAGAGCTACATTGGCCAAAGTCCTCATGAAGAAATCATGGTAGTTGATAGGAATACCATGTATGATGTTGAAAAGCAAATTCTTCATCATGCCAACAACTTCTTCATCATCATAGTTGTGGCCCTTGATTGGACTGAGGGTTTTGGTCAATATTCTGTAGATCGTCCTTGGCACATAGAGCAATTCCTTGACAAGGAATTTGGTTCTTGGAGCTTGTCCTGGCTTCAAAGGCTTCATCAACACTTGCATCATATGATTTGACAGTTCTGGTTCATCATAGATGCGCACTGCACCTTCAGTGGGAGGACTGACTGGAACGACATGAAGCAATTCAGAGGCTGGAGCTTTATAGTGAGTGTTTTCAGTCATCCAGTCCAGTATACATGAATTGACATCTTCAACGTTTCCAGTAATGTGCAGCATGGCGAAGAATTGAAGAATGAGTTCTTCATTCCAATCGCAGATGTCGGTGCAGAGGTTGAGCAGCCCAGCGTCATGAAGAACACTGAGTACTGGGTGAAGCACGGTAGAGACTCCATATCTACATGAGGAATTTGCTCATGCTCAAAGATCTTGTCCTTGTCAAACAACAGTGAGGAATAAAAGTTCATCTGCCTGGCAGTCCAAAAACGCTTGCGTCGAAGTCGAGCAGAGTCATATGGATTGTAGTCGGTGAAGAAGATGTGCTCAGCAAAGAAGTCATCAGCCTTGAAATTCTGCTTCTTGGAGTGAGGATTCTATGGCTTGGGCTGAAGATTTTTAGATGATGTCTTCACAGCCTCTTGTTTTATAGCCTATGGAGCCACATGCTGAGGAATTTCAGGAGCAGATTCATCAACAGCAGCCTTGGCCTCCATTTCTTCAGCACTAGCGGCTGGAACCGCTTCCGGAACAGAAGGAAGTGAAGCTTGATGTCCATCAAAACCCGTATGAATTTCTTCAGTTTGGACAGGGGACTGAGGAATCTATTGCAGAGGGGTGTACAGTGGTGAATTGGGGTGATGACTTTCCTAGTAGTCATCATTTAGAATAGGAGTTGTTGACCCAATGTCCACATCCTCATCTTCTTCATCAATTTCTTCTACGCCTGCCTCTTCAGCTGTGAACTGAAGCATAGGCGATGATACCAGAGGAGTTGAAGGGATGTCATCCACTTCAATTTCTTTATCCAACTGCTTTGACGTAGCAGCAGAAGGATCTTATTCATCAGATTCACTAGGAATCACATATTCCTCACCAAAGGGTACGATCTCCTTTGATGGCATGCTTGAAATAGGAACATCATCTATGGGATTTGCTTAAGAGCTTGTCAAAGTCTTCACTTTATTTGGTGCTGAAGACTCTGAGGATGCAGATGCTTTCCTTTTCTTCACAGTTGCTCGCTTCGCAGCTTTGGTTTTCTTCACTTCTGATGCAGAAGGAAGCTTGATGCTTGTCATCTGTGCAGGAGGAGCAGAGGAATTTGGTGCAATTTCTTTAGGCGCAACTGATGCAGTTGCCATGGCATGTTCAGTTTCTTCAGTGACTGAAATTTCTTCAGCAGCCCTGGTACTTTCAGAATCATCAATAGCTGGATTTTCATCAGTTGTGCTTGCATGTTCTTCAGTAGGCTGAGCAGATGCTTCAGCCTGAGGAATTTCATGTTGCGATGAAGCTGCAACATTCGGAGCGAGTCCTTTCATCAGCTTGACAAATCTCACTTTGGCTCCCAGCCAATCAGCATAGTATCTGTCAAATTCATCACTGAGTCCCTTGATCTCAGTTTGCAGAGCAACAAGTTCATCAGGTGATAGCTTCAGAACATTGTTCTTTAGAAATCGCTCTTTCTTGTACTGAGCTTTATTGACTCTCCTCCCTTGTTCAAATTTCCATTTTTCTTCATTTATGAAGGTCGTCAACATATGACTTTGGCCAGGAGTGAGGTTCAGATCATGCAGGGGAGTGTTTGGGTCCTTGTGCCATATGTCAATGAAGTCAAGGATCAACTTTGGATCCAACATGAGGGGCACAACACTACCTTTGGCTCTAGCAGCCTTGGCTTGTCGATCTCTGATGATTTCAACCAATTCTTCATCATCAACTTCGTCTTCACTAGACGGTACTTGGAAGGCAACATGCTTCTTGTGAGGACTTGGTCTTGTGCCTCATCCAGCAGTGGCTTTTTTCTTCAGCAAGGTGGGGCTTGTTGAAGACCGTGGAGGAGCTGAAGAATTTATAGATGCTCCTGAAGCAATTGATATCCTAGCGGTCCTTTGACAAGAGGCGAGGTGCGCAGGTGTCGAGGACTTTGCAACAGCCGCTGAGGATTTTGTAGAGGTGGCTGGAGCTGCTTTTGAGGAAGTAGCGTGAGGCACTGGCTGTGAGGGCTTTGGGGAAGTTAGCCCTGAGTGCATTGCAGCTGAGGAACTGGGCTTGTGTGCAGGCTTCTTGGGCATGGCCTTCTTGGGCTTGCTAGCAGAGGCCTCAGCAGCGGCAGTAGCAGAATCTTCATTGAATTTCTTCACTGCTTCTTTGGCCATTTTGGCCAATTTAGCTTGTCGCTTGGCCCATTCATATGGAAAATCCTCACCACACTTGATGCTTGTGGGATTAGCTTGTTGGCCTGGTGCCAATGGAGGTCTTGGGCAAGGAGGGTGTAAAGTGAATTTCTTCATGTATTTTGGAGTTACCTACCTGTACTCCCTCCATTCCTGTGCCCATCTCCTTTCTATCCTCTGAATGTGCACCTTGCGCTGATTTTTGTTCTCCTTGCCATGTTTGGCTTCATCAAGAGTACAATATTCCTCATAGATGTCATCAGGGATCTCGAAAGCAGTATTTACTTCTTGTCTCTTGCCTCCCTTCTGAGGTCTCTTGCCATCAACCATTTCCTTCAAATGAGGATTTTGAACAATTGAAATCTACGATGAGGTATGCAATTTGTCTTCAAGGAACGCTGCAAATGAGTTAAGTTGATGAGAACCTAGAGATTCAGCAATGGATATGTGTACCTGTGAACAGAGTATATGTGACGCCCCCGATTTAATCGTACACTAATCATGCACGCAAATGTGTACGATCAAGATCAGGGACTCACGGGAAGATATCACAACACAACTCTACAGATAAAATAAGTCATACAAGCATCATAATACAAGCCAGGGGCCTCGAGGGCTCGAATACAAGTGCTCGATCATGGACGAGTCAGCGGAAGCAACAATATCTGAGTACAGACATAAGTTAAACAAGTTTGCCTTAAGAAGGCTAGCACAAACTGGGATACAGATCGAAAGAGGCACAGGCCTCCTGCCTGGGATCCTCCTAACTACTCCTGGTCGTCATCAGCGGGCAGCACGTAGTAGTAGGCACCTCCAGTGTAGTAGGGGTCGTCGTCGACGGTGACGTCTGGCTCCTGGACTCCAGCATCTGGTTGCAACAACCAGAAAGAAAGGAAAGGGGGAAAAAGGGGGGGAGAAAGCAACCGTGAGTACTCATCCAAAGTACTCGCAAGCAAGGAACTAAACTACATATGCATGGGGATATGTGTAAGGAGGCCATATCAGTGGACTGAACTGCAGAATGCCAGAATAAGAGGGGGATAGCTAATCCTGTCGAAGACTACGCTTCTGGCAGCCTCCGTCTTGCCGCATGTAGAAGAGAGTAGATTGGAGTCCTCCAAGTAGCATCTCCAAGTAGCATATCCAGGTAGCATCTCCAAGCGCATCGCATAGCATAATCCTACCCGGCGATCCTCTCCTCGTCGCCCTGCGGAAAAGCGATCACCGGGTTCTCTGTGGAACTTGGAAGGGTGTGTTTTATTAAGTATCCGGTTCTAGTTGTCATAAGGTCAAGGTACAACTCCAAGTCGTCCTGTTACCGAAGATCACGGCTATTCGAATAGATTAAACTTCCCTGCAGGGGTGCACCACATAGCCCAACACGCTCGATCCCATTTGGCCGGACACACTTTCCTGGGTCATGCCCGGCCTCAGAAGATCAACACGTCGCAGCCCCACCTAGGCAAAACAGAGAGGCCAGCACGCCGGTCTAAACCTAAGCGCGCAGGGGTCTGGGCCCATCGCCCTGAGCACACCTGCACGTTGCGTACGCGGCCGGTGAGCAGACCTAGCAACCTCCATTACAAAGGAAGTTGCGTTAACGCAGTCCAACCCGGCGCGCGCCGCTCCGTCGCTGACGTCTGAAATGCTTCGGCTGATACCACGACGTCGGGATACCCATAACTACTCCCACGTAGATGGTTAGTGCGTATAGGCTCGTAGCCAGACTCAGATCAAATACCAAGATCTCGTTAAGCGTGTTAAGTATCCGCGAACGCCGAACAGGGCCAGGCCCACGTGTCTCCTAGGTGGTCTCAACCTGCCCTGCCGCTCCGCCACAAAGTAACAGTCGGGGGCCGTCGGGAACCCAGGCCCACCACTACCTGGATGGAGCCACCTGCCCCTTCAGCCCCCAACTCCGAATAGTATCACAGGTAATGTAACAGTGTAAAGTACATAGTATATGCCCGTGATCACCTCCCGAAGTGATCACAGCCCAGTAGTATAGCATGGCAGACTGACAAGAATGTAGGGCCAATTATGATAAACTAGCATCCTATACTAAGTATTTAGGATTGCGGGTAAGGTATCAATGACTGTAGCAACAATGACAGGCTATGCATCAGAATAGGATTAACGAAAGCAGTAACATGCTACACTACTCTAATGCAAGCAGTATAGAGGAGAATAGGCGATATCTGGTGATCAAAGGGGGGGCTTGCCTGGTTGCTCTGGCAAGAGAGAGGGGTCGTCAACTCCGTAGTCGAACTGGTCAGCAGCAGCGTCGGTCTCGTAGTCTACCGGAGAGAAGAGGGGGAAGAAATAATGAATACAGAGCAAACAAACCATCACAAAATATAACAAGGCAATACGCGGTGTTCGGTGTGCCCTAACGCGGTAGTAGGTAATACCGGTGAAGGGGGGAAAACATCCGGGAAAGTATTCCCGGTGTTTCGTGTTTTCGGGTAGAGGAGCCGGAGGGGGAAAGTTGCGGGTTCGTTAGGTTAGGGGGGTGTGGCGGACGAACGGACTGCGTATCCGGAATCGTCTCGTCGTTCTGAGCAACTTTCATGTAGAAAGTATTTTAATCCGAGTTACGGATTAAAAGATATGATTTTCTAAAGATTTTATTAATTTCTGGAATTTAATTAATTATTTAATTAATTCGAAAATGAATTAATGACATCAGCATGATGTCATGCTGACATCAGCAGTCAACAGAGTTGACTGGTCAACCTGACCAGTGGGTCCCACTGGTCAGTGACACATTTTAATTAACAGGTTAATTAAACTAATCATAATTAATTAAGGGGGGTGGGCCCCACTGTCATACTAATTAATTAGCTAATTAACAGTAGTTAATTAAGTTAATTAATGATTAGGTTAATTAATTTTAATTGGTTAATTTAATCAGAATTAATTAAGTTAATTAATTAGTTAATTAATTAATTAATTATTTTCATTATTTATCTACTTATTTATTTATTTAATTCTTTTTTTTTTCTTTTTTTTTTAACAGAAACGTTCTGGGGGGTGTGCCCCACTTGTCATAGGGCCAAGGCCCTTAACGGGCATACGGGCAGGATGGTGCGGGCGAAGCCGCACCCCTGCCCGATAGCAAGGCGAGGCCGGTTCGGGGCCGGAGCGGGCGCGAGCAGCGCGGGCCACAGCCGGCGGCGACGGCCGCGGTAGGTGGGGGCAGCAGCGCCGGCGGCCACCGCAGCGGAGTGGAGTCCTGGAACGGAGCGCGCGAGAGCGGGCTTCGGCGAGCGTGGCCGCGGCCAACGGGGACAGAGGCGGGGCGCGTGTGCCGGTGCGCCAGCGAGTGGGAGAGAGAGGAGGGGCGCGGAGGATGGGCGGCGGTGAGCGCGGGCGCGCGCGTCGGGCGTGGCCGGCGCGGCGAGGGCGGCCCGAAGCGTGAGCTCCGGTACGCGGGCGCTACAGGGGGGGGAAGGACGACGCCGGCGACAGAGAGAGAGAAGAGGCCGGGGGCCTCACCGGCGATCGTGGGGACTAGGCAGTGGGCTCGGGGAGGAGTCGGGGAAGCGAGATCCGGCGACGGCGAGGTAGCTTCGGGCGGCGTCGGACGATGGCGGTGGTTGGCGATGGGGACGGGGCGCCGAGCGGCTTCGGGTCGGGCAGCGCCGCGTGGAAGGAGAGGGCGCGCGGGGTCGAGGTGGTGGCGGTCGGCGGGGGCGAGATGGAGGCGACGGGGTCCGAGCGCCGTGGGGAGGTTCGTCCCCCCGATCCCGATCTGGATCGGGGAAGGGGGGAGGGGCGTGCGGTCGTGGGGAGGGGAGTGGAGCGAGCAGGGGGGAGTGGGTTGCGTGGGGGCTAGGGTTCGGGGGTTAAGGGGAGGGAGTGGGCCGGCCGGCTGGGCCGGTGGAGGCCAGCTGGGCCACTTGGCCCAGCAGGGGGGGTCTTTCTTCCCTTTTTTTTTGTTAGTTTTCTTTTCTGGTTTTGTGTTTTCTTTTCTTTCTATTTATTTTCTCTTTGTTTTTATTTTACTTTCTTTTAAGTTTACTTTTTAATTAATATTAAAATGATCCCCAAATTAGTAATACCATGAAACCACTGCCACAAAAGGTTTTATCCCAAAACAATTTAGTTTAGTATTTTATTTATTTATAAAAGCATTTAAATATCGGTTTTGCTACTGTTTTATTCATTTTAGAATAATTACACATTTTATAAGAGTGTGGTTCCTCCACCATAATTACCTATGTATTATTTGGTTCACTCCGAACATTTAAATTTTAATATTTGAAAACTTTTATTGTTTGCCTATATTTTAAATTTTAATTTGAATCGTTTTTGAACTAACTCGAGTTTATCAACAGTAACCGAGTGACGTGGCATCGTTAACGCGGGATTATTGTAGCCTAATTATCCGGGCGTCACAATTCTCCTCCACTACAAGAAATCTCGTCCCGAGATTTAAGAGGGGTGTAAGGGGGAAAATTTTGATTACGAAACTAGCGGGTCTTCTCATCCTGGCTTGCTCTTCTCAAAGAGGCCGGTCCAATACATGGATGTCTTCATTTCTCTGCTTTAAGTCATCATGATGAAGTCGGCATCCTTTTCTTCAAGATCTCCATCGTACTTACGAATAGGTAAGGGGCAACTCTACAATGATAGGATGTTATAAGGGAAATTCATCTGGGGGTATCCCAAGAATGAACATATGAGTATCTCTCGAGTTGAACAAATGACACACATCGAGAGCAAAGTAAGACGATGCAATAAGAAGTTTCAAGCGGATAGGCAATCGTTCATTGCCTGAAGCAGAGTGCGAAAAGGGTTCAGAGCAACGGGAATAAGTATTGTGTCCGATACCAGAATAGATCAATAGGCAAGTGGCTCGTGAATTACATACAAAGTCAAGCACGAGGAATAACTTTGACAACAGGTTGTACAGGAGAGTCAGGTTTTGATCCTGTGGAACTGTGGGTTATGGGCCCACCAGGTGGTTTAAAAGTAGGAAGGCGGTGATGTCTTGCACGATCATGCAAGTAAGGCATGTCAGAGGTTATCCTGTCAGTTATATGTCAGCAACTACATCGGTACCAAGGGCGAGGGACGAAGAGAACCATTCTCCTGCTCGTTGAACGAGGCGGACCAATAGGCAAAGTTCTCATCCATCGGTGGTTACCGGAATGTCATCAACAATAGAAACAAGGTCTTACTGACAGAATTGTACACCGAGGTGCTTACTAAAGCAGTGACTTATTATTGCTTAAATCATATAAACCTCAAGAAGGTTAAACATAACAATGGAAAGGAAAATGTGTTTAAACACATATTTCAAGGGTATATCCCTTCCAAGGACAAGCGGAGCATGATATCCATGACAGGATAAAAAGTAGAAACCGTTTAGGTAAGGGGGGAGGAATTTGATGACTATACCCATATAGCGGTGTTTGGATAATTGATAAATAAAATTTAGCATCGTGCTTCAAATGTTCCTGTTGAAAATCGGAGTACCATTGACATGCTTCGAGATAGCATTGACATGGTCTTCAGGTGAAGATCAGACTTTGGAAACACGAAGGATCCATCAGGAATAACTAGTAGAATAAGTCTTACAATTTCCTCATGGATGAACGGATAACCTTGCTGAAAAGGAATCTATAATGATAGGTCCTCCAGCCAGGGGGGGGGGTGCTAGGCATGACATCATGTTACCGGGTCATCAAAGGATCAACATCATAACTCTTGGAAAGTTGTCCCAACCATCATATCTGACCGAGATTCAGATCCGATTGGTGTCAGGATACATCAGACTTAGGATACCTGAGAAGAAAAGGTGCAACGCAAATTGACGAGATGACATTGTAAGATTCTCGGGGAAATGAACTATGAAGTGATTTCCGTTAACAAGAGTCCATCATTAAATCAACGAGAGGATGAGAAGGTGGCTGATGGGCTCAGCGACAATTCATCGAGAATTCCAACGGATGGATTTCCACGATAATGTGAACAAGGAGGTAATCATTTGTCAGATCAAATGATATAAGGAAGTATGCTCGAGGAAAACATACACAATTAAACATGGGTTGAAAGGTGCGCCCGAAATATGGGTTAGGTTGCACGACCAATGCCGGAATGGTGATTCAATAATCAATAGCCTAAGAATGAACTTTCGACCATTAACTTCAAAGAAATAGGGTTGCTAGAAGGAAAGAATCCAAACAACACCATTCACTTGTTGGAATTAACACGGGGACCAAGAAAGAATGGTGATGGTGAGAAGTATTTCTATGTCAAGAATTCTCAAGAGGTGGAACAAATCTCAGAACATTCTTGTCATAAAGGATGGTAATACTCCAAGGTAAAGAAGAACAATTGCTGGATAGCAAGGAACTCAAGGTATAACACCAAACATGAACAAGCTTGTGTTGGTGGGAAGGCAATAAAGTGGTCGATGATAATACAATTCATCGAGGCAAGGATGGTATTTCTCATCATGAATCCAATTGATATCCTGGATGAGCTCAGAATGTTGACGATCTCGAAACCTTTGTCGCGAGAGTTCATGAAGATGTAATCGATCGGCGACGACATCTCAAGTCAAAGTAATGATGAAGTGAAAGGTTATAGGAACCAAGGGTACGACACAACTCGAAACCAAGCTTGTTGTTCAAGGCGAAATGGTATGACGATGAGGATCGACGTAAGGTTAGTTCATCGTCGAAATTGTGCTCCGAGAAGAAGGACCGGGTAGCACAGTTAAAATCATCAAGACAATGATATAGCCAAACAGGCTAGGAATGCTGTGATCGGGTACAAACTCGTACTTATAGAAGCTTACTGAAGAGTTGTTGAACCGTAGAGCGGACTCGGTTCAGTTATCGGGGTCTTTGAGTGTTCAGTAACTCAGGGCCCGTGAAAAATTGGAATCAGTGGAAAGGTAGCACTTGATGAAGAACTCATAAGATGTTATGCAGTTCCATGATAATCTCGAGATACCGGGGGCAACACTCAACGACAGATCAAAGTAGAGGTTGGACTGGGGTATTACTCTGTAGAAGGCAAGTGCTTAAACTTGCACGAGAAATGGTATTTAAAGGAGAACATGGTCGGAAACCATGATCATAAATGATCGAACCACGGATACAAGATGAACTTATAACAAGGGGGTAACTATTTTTACGAGCAGCTTCCATGATAAGTTATACATCGTGTCCATGGGCATGAACGCAAGGTTCAAGGTCGACTCCCACTTCTTCAATGTATAACCTTCCATTCACTTCTCGCTTTGATAAAAGCATTAGTGTTGAAAGTTTTACCTGGTGAAATACCAGAAGAGTATGACTCATGAAAACTTCCGAGTTCACACATATTAAGGAAGGCCTAGGTTCAACCCGTTAGGGTATCGTGGAAACATATACCACAATCTTCAAGAGTAGATATCACCAGCTCAAAAGCAGAGCATGGTTGGCAAAAGGAGAGGATACAATTTACCAAAGGCATTATGTATCGGAGAAAGAACTCACAAGGTGATTAATTAAGGACATTGTCGGATAATAATCCAACAGTGGATATGGTGATCCACAATGGAGCTGACGTGAGTATCAATACCCAATCAGAGGAAGCAAATTATAGAAACAACTGACTAAATCAATTGTCAAATGCAAAGGAATTATGTTTTCCAAATCAAGGGATCAGAAGCAATGCTCTGATTAAGGGTGGATAAGTTGAATAGTCTTAGGGTACAATCAAAGACAATTGGATTGGTCGAGAACCAATTCCAGTTAAAAGGATGGCAGCTCAGCCGGAAAATTAATTTATAAGGATCAATGATGATTGCGTGTATTCGCAAACATATTGAGTCAACGGACTCAAAATGATAATGACAAGGAATGTCATTAAGACTACGAGACTTATGGTATTAACCATAATGCAAGCAAGCAAGAATTTCAAGAGCCAAAGGCTCTAGAGGATTTTGGAAGATCGAATATTATTTTGAAGACTTTTGCGAAACACATGAACAACTGGGGATAAGCGGATACTCGACAAGTGCGAGAATTATCCATAGGGGTATTCAGGTGACAAGGAATTGCAAGACAGTAGGCACAAGATATTCTCGGATCAATAGAGAGAATTTCGGGGTATCTTGTAATAACAAGATCAACTGGGAATAAAAGTAAGAACGTCAGGTGTATGTATTTATCCATAGGGATATTTCGATGGTAGGGAATTGCAAAAGCAACGGACACAAAGTCTCAAAAGAGTTTCCGCGAGTAACTTCGAAATCTTCTGGTGCAGTCGGCGATCACCTGGGCTGAAGGGGCTCTCCGGAGAAAGTATTTTCGAGAACCTAAAGTCAGATTTTAGTTGAAATCGTTTAACCCGAGTAGAAGAGAGTTCAGAGCCCCAGAGTAAAGGTCGAGGAGTAAAAGATCCTACTACCACCCAATGGCGACGTGGGCCCATGGGCCGCACAGCCATGTTAGTAAGAGTTTTGTAAAGTCTAGACTCGACTTCGGCCAAGGAGTTGGAAGGGGGATTCCTACAGGCAGTCGGCTCTGATACCAACTTGTGACGCCCCCGATTTAATCGTACACTAATCATGCACGCAAATGTGTACGATCAAGATCAGGGACTCACGGGAAGATATCACAACACAACTCTACAGATAAAATAAGTCATACAAGCATCATAATACAAGCCAGGGGCCTCGAGGGCTCGAATACAAGTGCTCGATCATGGACGAGTCAGCGGAAGCAACAATATCTGAGTACAGACATAAGTTAAACAAGTTTGCCTTAAGAAGGCTAGCACAAACTGGGATACAGATCGAAAGAGGCACAGGCCTCCTGCCTGGGATCCTCCTAACTACTCCTGGTCGTCATCAGCGGGCAGCACGTAGTAGTAGGCACCTCCAGTGTAGTAGGGGTCGTCGTCGACGGTGACGTCTGGCTCCTGGACTCCAGCATCTGGTTGCAACAACCAGAAAGAAAGGAAAGGGGGAAAAAGGGGGGGAGAAAGCAACCGTGAGTACTCATCCAAAGTACTCGCAAGCAAGGAACTAAACTACATATGCATGGGGATATGTGTAAGGAGGCCATATCAGTGGACTGAACTGCAGAATGCCAGAATAAGAGGGGGGATAGCTAATCCTGTCGAAGACTACGCTTCTGGCAGCCTCCGTCTTGCCGCATGTAGAAGAGAGTAGATTGGAGTCCTCCAAGTAGCATCTCCAAGTAGCATATCCAGGTAGCATCTCCAAGCGCATCGCATAGCATAATCCTACCCGGCGATCCTCTCCTCGTCGCCCTGCGGAAAAGCGATCACCGGGTTCTCTGTGGAACTTGGAAGGGTGTGTTTTATTAAGTATCCGGTTCTAGTTGTCATAAGGTCAAGGTACAACTCCAAGTCGTCCTGTTACCGAAGATCACGGCTATTCGAATAGATTAAACTTCCCTGCAGGGGTGCACCACATAGCCCAACACGCTCGATCCCATTTGGCCGGACACACTTTCCTGGGTCATGCCCGGCCTCAGAAGATCAACACGTCGCAGCCCCACCTAGGCAAAACAGAGAGGCCAGCACGCCGGTCTAAACCTAAGCGCGCAGGGGTCTGGGCCCATCGCCCTGAGCACACCTGCACGTTGCGTACGCGGCCGGTGAGCAGACCTAGCAACCTCCATTACAAAGGAAGTTGCGTTAACGCAGTCCAACCCGGCGCGCGCCGCTCCGTCGCTGACGTCTGAAATGCTTCGGCTGATACCACGACGTCGGGATACCCATAACTACTCCCACGTAGATGGTTAGTGCGTATAGGCTCGTAGCCAGACTCAGATCAAATACCAAGATCTCGTTAAGCGTGTTAAGTATCCGCGAACGCCGAACAGGGCCAGGCCCACGTGTCTCCTAGGTGGTCTCAACCTGCCCTGCCGCTCCGCCACAAAGTAACAGTCGGGGGCCGTCGGGAACCCAGGCCCACCACTACCTGGATGGAGCCACCTGCCCCTTCAGCCCCCAACTCCGAATAGTATCACAGGTAATGTAACAGTGTAAAGTACATAGTATATGCCCGTGATCACCTCCCGAAGTGATCACAGCCCAGTAGTATAGCATGGCAGACTGACAAGAATGTAGGGCCAATTATGATAAACTAGCATCCTATACTAAGTATTTAGGATTGCGGGTAAGGTATCAATGACTGTAGCAACAATGACAGGCTATGCATCAGAATAGGATTAACGAAAGCAGTAACATGCTACACTACTCTAATGCAAGCAGTATAGAGGAGAATAGGCGATATCTGGTGATCAAAGGGGGGGCTTGCCTGGTTGCTCTGGCAAGAGAGAGGGGTCGTCAACTCCGTAGTCGAACTGGTCAGCAGCAGCGTCGGTCTCGTAGTCTACCGGAGAGAAGAGGGGGAAGAAATAATGAATACAGAGCAAACAAACCATCACAAAATATAACAAGGCAATACGCGGTGTTCGGTGTGCCCTAACGCGGTAGTAGGTAATACCGGTGAAGGGGGGAAAACATCCGGGAAAGTATTCCCGGTGTTTCGTGTTTTCGGGTAGAGGAGCCGGAGGGGGAAAGTTGCGGGTTCGTTAGGTTAGGGGGGTGTGGCGGACGAACGGACTGCGTATCCGGAATCGTCTCGTCGTTCTGAGCAACTTTCATGTAGAAAGTATTTTAATCCGAGTTACGGATTAAAAGATATGATTTTCTAAAGATTTTATTAATTTCTGGAATTTAATTAATTATTTAATTAATTCGAAAATGAATTAATGACATCAGCATGATGTCATGCTGACATCAGCAGTCAACAGAGTTGACTGGTCAACCTGACCAGTGGGTCCCACTGGTCAGTGACACATTTTAATTAACAGGTTAATTAAACTAATCATAATTAATTAAGGGGGGTGGGCCCCACTGTCATACTAATTAATTAGCTAATTAACAGTAGTTAATTAAGTTAATTAATGATTAGGTTAATTAATTTTAATTGGTTAATTTAATCAGAATTAATTAAGTTAATTAATTAGTTAATTAATTAATTAATTATTTTCATTATTTATCTACTTATTTATTTATTTAATTCTTTTTTTTTCTTTTTTTTTTAACAGAAACGTTCTGGGGGGTGTGCCCACTTGTCATAGGGCCAAGGCCCTTAACGGGCATACGGGCAGGATGGTGCGGGCGAAGCCGCACCCCTGCCCGATAGCAAGGCGAGGCCGGTTCGGGGCCGGAGCGGGCGCGAGCAGCGCGGGCCACAGCCGGCGGCGACGGCCGCGGTAGGTGGGGGCAGCAGCGCCGGCGGCCACCGCAGCGGAGTGGAGTCCTGGAAACGGAGCGCGCGAGAGCGGGCTTCGGCGAGCGTGGCCGCGGCCAACGGGGACAGAGGCGGGGCGCGTGTGGCCGGTGCGCCAGCGAGTGGGAGAGAGAGGAGGGGCGCGGAGGATGGGCGGCGGTGAGCGCGGGCGCGCGCGTCGGGCGTGGCCGGCGCGGCGAGGGCGGCCCGAAGCGTGAGCTCCGGTACGCGGGCGCTACAGGGGGGGGAAGGACGACGCCGACGACAGAGAGAGAGAAGAGGCCGGGGGCCTCACCGGCGATCGTGGGGACTAGGCAGTGGGCTCGGGGAGGAGTCGGGGAAGCGAGATCCGGCGACGGCGAGGTAGCTTCGGGCGGCGTCGGACGATGGCGGTGGTTGGCGATGGGGACGGGGCGCCGAGCGGCTTCGGGTCGGGCAGCGCCGCGTGGAAGGAGAGGGCGCGCGGGGTCGAGGTGGTGGCGGTCGGCGGGGGCGAGATGGAGGCGACGGGGTCCGAGCGCCGTGGGGAGGTTCGTCCCCCCGATCCCGATCTGGATCGGGGAAGGGGGGAGGGGCGTGCGGTCGTGGGAAGGGGGAGTGGAGCGAGCAGGGGGGAGTGGGTTGCGTGGGGGCTAGGGTTCGGGGGTTAAGGGGAGGGAGTGGGCCGGCCGGCTGGGCCGGTGGAGGCCAGCTGGGCCACTTGGCCCAGCAGGGGGGGGGTCTTTCTTCCCTTTTTTTTTGTTAGTTTTCTTTTCTGGTTTTGTGTTTTCTTTTCTTTCTATTTATTTTCTCTTTGTTTTTATTTTACTTTCTTTTAAGTTTACTTTTTAATTAATATTAAAATGATCCCCAAATTAGTAATACCATGAAACCACTGCCACAAAAGGTTTTATCCCAAAACAATTTAGTTTAGTATTTTATTTATTTATAAAAGCATTTAAATATCGGTTTTGCTACTGTTTTATTCATTTTAGAATAATTACACATTTTATAAGAGTGTGGTTCCTCCACCATAATTACCTATGTATTATTTGGTTCACTCCGAACATTTAAATTTTAATATTTGAAAACTTTTATTGTTTGCCTATATTTTAAATTTTAATTTGAATCGTTTTTGAACTAACTCGAGTTTATCAACAGTAACCGAGTGACGTGGCATCGTTAACGCGGGATTATTGTAGCCTAATTATCCGGGCGTCACAGTATAGGTGCGAAGAATTTGGAGAGGTCATATGCGTTCTCAAAAGTTTTTCAAAAGAATAAAGTTTGAGGAATTTGACCAGGAGCGTCTTGAGGAATTTCACTAAGCGGTCTTTGACTTAGGTTCCAGAGTTTTATAGATTGAAAATCCACACAATTGAGGAATCTTGAGGAAAAACATTGCTTAGAGAAACAAATCAATAAACAGATGCAAGTGTGGTGTTTAAGAGTGTGGAAGTTGAAGAATAAACACCTTTTGAAGATTTTGTGGAAACCATCAAAATCAACAAGGGCAGTAAAAATAGATTTTATTTACCCTTGACGAAGAACACGATGAACTGAGAGTTGAAGTGGAGAAGTTCATCAGTTCAGATCTTCCACGCCCTAACTTGGTGGCGGAAGACAGCTACAGCGGCGGCGGAGTGAATATTTCCGCGGCCGGAGCGAGTACAACGACGATGAGGTCGAGGCAGTGAAGCTCTTCCTCACCAGCGATGATGGAAGTAGCAGCGGCGCTAGGCCAGAGAGCTCGAGCGAGGGGAGTGAGGTCGAGCGGGGTAGATGAGGTAAGAGGAGGGTGAGGGGTATTTATAGCCGAGGTGCAAAACCGTTCGTCAGAGGAAAATGGACGAACATGCCCCTGACCCTTCTCATCCTAGCGACATGTGTCACCCACGTACTGAGAAGTGGAGATAGTGTTAGATCATGGGTGAGTATTTTAATCTTATCGTGGGATGCAGAACGGTTTGAGCGGCAAATGCCAAAAATTCAGATAAGAATATTTTAAAGTTTTGTTCGCAAATTCTTCAGCTGACAAGGACATAGTGAAGATTTTGAACGGGTTTCAAATAGAACGCACATGAAGAATTTGTGAACAAACTAGGTTGAGTTTAGCATAGAGGGGGAAGGGTCTGATCACATTCACTTAGCAGAAAAGTCAACTTGAAGAATTAGCAATAAGTGAATGTTGTAGAGGACTGAAAACTCAATTATATATAGTCAAAGAAGAACACAAACGCAAAGAGTGAAGATTTTGCAAAGTTGAAGAATTTAAACAACTGAGGAATTTCAAAAACTGAAGAAAAACACAAATTGAAGATTTTCAATGTTTGTTGGTGGCGTGAGCCACCGTATAAGATTGATGATTTCAGACGCCGCGTACAACTGTCGTAGGGCTCTGAGAATCAAATTCTTCATTAAGTTCTTCACACTTAGAGGGTTAGTCTTCATTGATTGAAGAAAAATGTTAGTTCATGTGTTGCACATCTAAGTCATCAATTGCATAAATGTTAGGATGTGTGTCCTTTTCAAAGAACATTCAAAGAATATGCTTCATAGCCTTTGGTGTGATTCCTTCGGTGTAGCTTGAAAACGGGCACACATGCAAACACTAAGCATAATATCTGGCCTAGATGCACATAGATACAATAAAGAGCCAATCATAGAGCGGTATACCTTTTGATCGAAGTCTATACCATTTTCATTAGTGCATAGATGGAAATTAGTGGGCATAGGGATTTTGACGCCTTTGCAATCTTGCATGCCGAATTTCCTCAGTACATCCTTAAGGTATTTCTCTTGAGATATGAAGATGCCATTGCGCTATTGAAGAATTTGAAGACCTAAGAAGAATTTCAATTCTCCCATCATAGACATTTGATATTCCTCACTCATCATATAGGGAAATTCGTCACTGTAACGTTGGTTAGTACAGCCAAAGATAATATCATCAACATATATTTGGCACATGAATAATTCACCATCATAGGTTTTGGTGAAAAGAGTTGGGTCAAGTGAACCGGGTTTGAAGCCTTTCTTCATGAGGAATTCCTTCAAAGTATCATACCGCGCCCAAGGGGCCTGCTTGAGGCCATAGAGGGCCTTATTGAGTCTGAAGACTTGGTCAGGATGCTTAGGATCTTCAAAACTTGGGGCTTGAGCAACACATACTTCTTCCTCAAGCTTACCATTGAGGAATGCACTTTTCACATCCATTTGATATAAGATGATATTATGATGGTTATCATAAGCAAGCAATATGTGAATAGCCTCAAGTCTAGCAACAGGTGCAAAAGTTTCATCGAAATCAATTCCTTCAACCTGTGTGTAGCCTTGAGCTACTAGATGTGCCTTATTCCTCACCACAAGGCCTTTTTCATCTTGCTTCTTGCGGTAGATCCATTTGGTGCCGATGATATTGTGCATGTGTGGGTCTGGTCGCTTGACAAGTTCCCAGACATTGTTGAGCTCAAATTGATGTAGTTCCTCTTGCATCGCTTGAATCCACTCAGGCTCCCGAAATGCATCATCTACTTTGGTGGGCTCTATGATAGAGACAAAAGCAAACTGCCCACAAAAGTTAGACAAATGTGAAACCCTTGAGCGTGTGAGAGGACCTGGTGCTTTGATGTCGTTGATGATTCTCTCAATCTGCACTTCATTTGCAATGTGAGGATGAGCGGGTTGACGACATTGAGTTGGCTCAGCATTTTCTTTAGAGCCATTTTCCTCAGGTGCACCAGCATGATGTTCTTCACGTTCTGGAATGACTTCTTCAGCGGATTCTTCGGTAGGAATGACATCCTCGGTAGCCTTGAACTTAATGGATTTCTCAGGTGACATTTGATCTAGCACAGGAGGTAGGTGCTCTCTTTGCGAGCTGTTAGTTTCATCGAACCGCACATCTACAGTTTCAACAACCTTGTGGTGATAGGTGTTGAAGACTCTGTAGGTGAGCGAGTCCTTTCTGTAACTGAGCATAAAACCTTCATGTGCTTTCGATGCAAATTTAGAATTGTGATCAGGATCTCTAATCCAACATTTAGCACCGAAGACTTTGAAATAACTCACATTGGGTTTCTTGTCAGAGAGGAGTTCATATGAGGTCTTTTTCAAGAATTTGTGAAGATATACCCTGTTGATGATGTGGCACGCAGTATCAATTGCCTCAGGCTAGAAGCGAGGAGGCGTCTTGTATTCATCAAGCATAGTGCGAGCCATCTCAACAAGAGTCATGTTCTTGCGCTCCACGACGCCATTCTGCTGAGGAGTATAAGGAGCAGATAACTCGTGAGTAATACCAAGTTCATCAAGATAGTCATCAAGACCAGTATTCTTGAACTCGGTCCCATTGTCACTTCTGATGTGCTTGATCTTCACACCAAAGTTTGTTGAAGCCCTCGAGGAAAATCATTTGTAGACTTCCTGCACTTCAGTTTTGTAAGTGATGATATGCACCCATGTATAACGTGAATAGTCATCAACAATAACAAAGCCATATAAAGATGCAACATTTGTGAATGTGGCATAATGAGTAGGGTCGAAGAGATCCATGTGAAGCAATTCAAATGGACGAGTGATAGTCATGATGGTCTTTGAGGGATGCTTGGCCTTGGTCATCTTTCCAGCTTCGCAAGCTCCATGCTACCTCTTGAGCATGCGTTGATTTTCCCTTGAAGATGAAAGGGCGATGCAGCAAAGTAGCGTAAGTATTTCCCTCAGTTTTTGAGAACCAAGGTATCAATCCAGTATGAGATAACATGCAAGTCACCTAGTACCTGCACAAACAATCTAGAACCTTCCAACCAACACGATAAAGGGGTTGTCAATCCCTTCACGGCCACTCGCAAAAGTGAGATCTGATAAAGATAGTAAGATAAATATTTTTGGTATTTCTGTTGTATAGATTGGAAAGTAAAGATTGCAAAATAGTAAATGAAATGCGATCTAAATAAAAAGAGATGCAATATAATAAGAAAGAGATGCGGGGGCCATAGGTTTCACTAGTGGCTTCTCTCATGATAGCATGTATTACGGTGGGTGACAAATTACTGCCGAGCAATTGATAGAAGAGCACATAGTTATCAGAATATCTAGGCAATAATCATGAATATAGGCATCACATCCGTGTTAAGTAGACCGAAACGATTCTGCATCTACTACTATTACTCCAGACATCGACCGCTATCCAACATGCATTTAGAGTATTAAGTTCATAAGAACAGAGTAATGCATTAAGCAAGATGACATGATGTAGAGGGATAAACTCACGCAATATGATATAAACCCCATCTTTTTATCCTCGATGGCAACAATACAATACGTGCCTTGCTGCCCCTACTGTCACTGGGAAAGGACATCGCAAGATTGAACCCAAAGCTAAGCACTTCTCCCGTTGCAAGAAAGATCAATCTAGTAGGACAAACTAAACTGATAATTCAAAGAGACTTGCAAAGATACAAATCATGCACAAAAGAATTCAGAGAAGAACCAAATATTATTCATAGATAAACTTGATCATAAATCCACAATTCATCGGATCTCGGCAAACACGCCACAAAATGTATTACATCAAATAGATCTCCAAGAACATCGAGGAGAACTTCGTATTGAGAACCAAAGAGAGAGAAGAAGCCATCTAGCTAATAACTATGGACCCGAAGGTCTGTGGTAAACTACTCACACATCATCGGAGAGGTTTGATACGTCTCCAACGTATCTATAATTTTTGATTGCTCCATGCTATATTATCTACTGTTTTGGACTATATTGGGCTTTATTTTCCACTTTTATATTATTTTGGGACTAACCTATTAACCGGAGGCCCAGCCCAGAATTGCTGTTTTTTGCCTATTTCAGTGTTTCGAAGAAACGGAATATCAAACGGAGTCCAAATGGAATAAAACCTTCGGGAACGTGATTTTCTCGCCGAACGTGATCCAGGAGACTTGGATCCTACTCCAAGGAGTCAAAGAGGCGGTCACGAGGGTGGGGGGCGCGCCCCCTGCCTCGTGGGCCCCTCAGTGCTTCACCGACGTACTCCTTCCTCCTATATATACCTACATACCCCCAAACGAACAGATACAGAGCCAAAAACCTAATTCCACCGCCGCAACTTTCTGTATCCACGAGATCCCATCTTGGGGCCTGTTCCGGAGCTCCGCCGAAGAGGGCCGTCATCACGGAGGGCTTCTACATCATCATAGCCTCTCCGATGAAGTGTGAGTAGTTTACCTCAGACGTTCGGGTCCATAGTTAGTAGCTAGATGGCTTCTTCTCTCTTTTTGGATATCAATACAAAGTTCTCCCCCTCTCTTGTGGAGATCTATTCGATGTAATCTTCTTTTTGCGGTGTGTTTGTTGAGACCGATGAATCGTGGGTTTATGATCAAGTCTATCTATGAAGAATATTTGAATCTTTTCTGAATTCTTTTATGTATGATTGGTTATCTTTGCAAATCTCTTCGAATTATCCGTTTGGTTTGGCCAACTAGATTGGTAGTTCTTGCCATGAGAGAAGTGCTTAGCTTTGGGTTCGATCTTGCGGTGTCCTTTCCCAGTGACAGAAGGGGCAACAAGGCACGTATTGCATCATTGCCATCGAGGATAACAAGATGGGGTTTATTTCATATTGCATGAATTTATCTCTCTACATCATGTCATCTTGATTAAGGCGTTACTCTGTTTTTAACTTAATACTCTAGATGCATGCTAGATAGCGGTCGATGAGTGGACTAATAGTAGTAGATGCAGAATCGTTTCGGTCTACTTGTCACGGATGTGATGCCTATATACATGATCATGCCTAGATATTCTCATAACTATGCTCAAGTCTGTCAATTGCTCAACAGTAATTTGTTCACCCACCGTAGAATACTTATGCTCTTGAGAGAAGCCACTAGTGAAACCTATGGCCCCCAGGTCTATTCTCATCATATCAATCTCCATCACTTTAATCTTGCTTTGCTTTTTACTTTGCCTTTACTTTTCACTTTGCATCTCTATACCAAAAATACCAAAAATATTATATCTATCAGATCTCACTCTCGTAAGTGACCGTGAAGGGATTGACAACCCCCAATCGCGTTGGTTGCGAGTAGCTATCGTTTTGTGCAGGTACGAGGGACTTGAGCGTGGCCTCCTACTGGATTGATACCTTGATTCTCAAAAACTGAGGGAAATACTTACGCTACTTTGCCGCATCATACCTTCCTCTTCGGGGAAAACCAACGCAAGCTCAAGAGGTAGCAAGAAGGATTTCTGGCGCCATTGCCGGGGAGTCTACGCAAAAGTCAACATACCAAGTACCCATCACAATCCCTATCTCTCGCATTACATTATTTGCCATTTCCTCTCGTTTTCCTCTCCCCCACTTCACCCTTGCCGTTTTATTCGCCCTCTCTCTCTATCCTCCCTCTCCTTTCCGCTTGCCTTTTCATTTGCTTGTGTGCTAGTTTGTTTGCTTGTCGTCATGGCTAGTCTCATATCTTCTCCATTTTCTCCCGAGAGTGAAGTTCTAAATTTTAAACAAAGGGTGGGAGAAAATCTAAAAGATGCTTGGTATAGAATTTGCAATGCTCAAAATAGATCTACCAGGAAGCAATCTACCTTACTTCTTCTCCGCAATTTTTATGTAGGTGTTAATCCTTGGTATAGATATATCCTCGATACCATTACCAGAGGGAACTTCTTGGGTAGCCATACTTTTGATTCTTATAATGCTCTGTTAATTTTATTTGGCTCACCACCTCTTTTGGTTAATGGAACCATGTTAACTTTGGAGCATGTTATGCAAAGACTTGAAATGATTGAAAATAAAGTAGCTACTATTGAATTAATTGAAAATCTAGATAAAAAGATCCACAATCAAATTACTCAATATGGATCTAAGGTAGGAATGACTTTGAAAAATATTAAGGAAAAGGAACCCATAGTTAATGAGAGGATAAACTTAGATTCTACTAGAACTGATAAACTTGAGGGTATCATTACAAACTTGGGAACCGCTTTTTCTTCCGTAAAGAATACTCCAAGTCCACCTACTAAAATTGCCAAGCTTATGTATGTTCCTAAAAGTAAGGGTGCATCATCTAGTAAGGAAACTGCGGATCTTAAATCTATAAGTATTCATCCCAATCTTTTTGCTATCATTAAGGAACCAATTGCTACAAATGAATTTTTCGATCTTGTGCCTAAAAGTTTGATAATCACTAGAAAGAAAGAAATTCCTAAGGGAAAGAGATGCCTCATCGAAGAATTGCCTACTAAAGATGGCAATACCTAGATCTATCCTCGCTTTTATGCCTAGCTAGGGGCGTTAAACGATAGCGCTTGTTGGGAGGTAACCCAATTTTACTTTTATTCCTTGCTTTTTGCTCCTGTTTAGTAATAAATAAACTATTTAGCCTCTGTTTTGGTTGTGTTTTTTGTGTTTAATTAGTGTTTGTGCCAAGTAGAACCGTTGGGAAGGCTGGGGGAAAGTCTTGTTGAACTTGCTGTAAAAAACAGAAACTTTAGCGCTCACGAGAACTGCTGTAATTTTTATTTGAAGAGTGATATTTAGTTAATTATTTTTGCATATGATTAATAGATAAATTCCTCACGTCCAGCAATTTATTTTAGAATTTTTGGGGTTCCAGATCTTGCGCTAGCTACAGATTACTACAGACTGTTCTGTTTTTGACAGATTCTGTTTTTCGTGTGTTGTTTGCTTATTTTGATGAATCTATGGTTAGTAAAATAGTTTATAATCCATAGAGAAGTTGGAACACAGTAGGTTTAACACCAATATAAATAAAGAATGAGTTAATTACAGTACCTTGAAGTGGTCTTTTGTTTTCTTTCGCTAACGGAGCTCACGAGTTTTCTACTTTAAGTTTTGTGTTGTGAAGTTTTCAAGTTTTGGGTGAATTCTTTTGATGGATTAAGGAACAAGGAGTGGCAAGATCCTAATCTTGGGGATGCCCATGGAACCCCCAAGATAATCCAAGGACACCAAAAAGTCAAAGCTTGGGGATGCCCCGGAAGGCATCCCCTCTTTCGTCCACTTCCATCGGTAATTTACTTGGAGCTATATTTTTATTCACCAACATGATATGTGTTTTGCTTGGAGTGTCTTGTATTATTTTTGTTTTTGTGTTTTAGTATGCCACAATCATCCTTGCTGTACACACCTTTTGATAGAGCCATACATGAATTAAAATTTGATAGAATACTCTATGTGCTTCACTTATATCTTTTGAGCTAAGTAGTTTTGCTCTATGTGCTTCACTTATATCTTTTAAGCATTATAATTTTGCTCTATGTGCTTCACTTATATCTTTTGAGCGTTATAATTTTGCTCTATGTGCTTCACTTAGATCTTTTAGAGCACGGTGGTGGATTTGTTTTAAAGAAACTATTGATCTCTCATGCTTCACTTAAATTATTTTGAGAGTCTTAATAGCATGGTAATTTGCTTAATAATAATATGCTTGGTATTCAAGATTTGTGAAACTTTCTTTTGAGTGTGTTGAATACTAAGAAAAGATTGAAACATGATAATTGTTTTGAGATATGGAGGTGATAATATTAAAGTCATGCTATTTGAGTAGTTGTGAATTTAAAGAATACTTGTGTTAAAGTTTGTGATTCCCGTAGCATGCACGTATGGTGAACCGTTATGTGATGAAGTCGGAGCATGATTTATTTATTGATTGTATTCCTTATGAGTGGCGGTCGGGGACGAGCGATGGTCTTTTCCTACCAATCTATCCCCCTAGGAGCATGCGCGTAATACTTTGTTTTGATAACTTCTAGATTTTTTGCAATAAGTATATGAGTTCTTTATGACTAATGTTGAGTCCATGGATTATACGCACTCTCACCCTTCCACCTTTGCTAGCCTCTCTAATACCGCGCACTTTTTGCCGGTATCATACACCTACCATATACCTTCCTCAAAACAGCCACCATACCTACCTATTATGTCATTTCCATAGCCATTCCGAGATATATTGCCATGCAACTTTCCACCGTTCCGTTTATTATGACACACTCCATCACTGTCATATTGCATATCCCGGTACACCGCCAGAGGCATTCATATAGAGTCATATTTTGTTCTAAGTATCGAGTTGTAATTGTTGAGTTGTCAGAAAAATAAAAGTGTGATGATCATCATTATTAGAGCATTGTCCCAGTGAGGAAAGAATGATGGAGACTATGATTCCCCCATAAGTCGGGATGAGACTCCGGACGAAAAAATAAAAAAAGAGGCCAAAGAAGCCCAAATAAAAAGAGGCCATAAAAAGAGAAAAGGCCCAAATAAAAAATGAGAGAAAAAGAGAGAAGGGGCAATGCTACTATCCTTTTACCACACTTGTGCTTCAAAGTAGCACCATGATTTTCATAGTAGAGAGTCTCTCATGTTATCACTTTCATATACTAGTGGGAATTTTACATTATAGAACTTGTCTTGTATATTCCAATGATGGGATTCCTCAAATTGCCCTAGGTCTTCATGAGCAAGCAAGTTGGATGCACACCCACTTAGTTTCTTTTTGAGCTTTCATATACTTATAACTCTAGTGCATTCGTTGCATAGCAATCCCTACTCACTCACATTGATATCTATTGATGGGCATCTCCATAGCCCGTTGATACGCCTAGTTGATGTGAGACTATCTTCTCCTTTTTGCCTTCTCCACAACCACCATTCTATTCCACCTATAGTGCTATATCCATGGCTCATGCTCATGTATTGCGTGAAGATTGAAAAAGTTTTGAAAAAGTTAGAGTATGAAACAATTGCTTGGCTTGTCATCGGGGTTGTGCATGATTTAAATACTTTGTGTGGTGAAGATAGAGCATAGCCAGACTATATGATTTCGTAGGGATAACTTTCTTTGGCCATATTATTTTGAGAAGACATAATTGCTTTGTTAGTATGCTTGAAGTATTATTATTTTTATGTCAATATAAACTTTTGTCTTGAATCTTTCAAATCTGAATATTCATATCACAATTAAGAAGATTTGCATTGAAATTATGCCAAGTAGCACTACGCATCAAAAATTATCTTTTTATCATTTACCTACTCGAGGACGAGCAGGAATTAAGCTTGGGGATGCCTGATACGTCTCCAATGCATCTATAATTTTTGATTGATCCATGCTATATTATCTACTGTTTTGGACTATATTGGGCTTTATTTTCCACTTTTATATTATTTTTGGGACTAACCTATTAACCGAAGGCCCAGCCCAGAATTGTTGTTTTTTGCCTATTTCAGTGTTTCAAAGAAACGGAATATCAAACGGAGTCCAAACGGAATAAAACCTTCGGGAACGTGATTTTCTTGCCGAACGTGATCCAGGAGACTTGGACCCTACTCCAAGGAGTCAAAGAGGCGGTCACGAGGGTGGGGGGCGCCCCCCCTAGGGCACGCCCCCTACCTCGTGGGCCCCTTGGTGCTCCACCGACGTACTCCTTCCTTCTATATATACCTACGTACCCCCAAACGAACAGATACGGAGCCAAAAACCTAATTCCACCGCCGCAACTTTCTGTATCCACGAGATCCCATCTTGGGGCCTGTTCCGGAGCTCCGTTGGAGAGGGCTGTCATCACGGAGGGCTTCTACATCATCATAGCCTCTCCGATGAAGTGTGAGTAGTTTACCTCAGACCTTCGGGTCCATAGTTAGTAGCTAGATGGCTTCTTCTCTCTTTTCGGATCTCAATACAAAGTTCTCCCCCTCTCTTGTGGAGATCTATTTGATGTAATCTTATTTTTGCGGTGTGTTTGTTGAGACTGATGAATTGTGGGTTTATGATCAAGTCTATCTATGAATAATATTTGAATCTTCTCTGAATTCTTTTATGTATGATTGGTTATCTTTGCAAGTCTCTTCGAATTATCCGTTTGGTTTGGCCAACTAGATTGGTAGTTCTTGCCATGGGAGAAGTGCTTATCTTTGGGTTCGATCTTGCGGTGTCCTTTCCCAGTGGCAGAAGGGGCAGCAAGGCACGTATTGCATCGTTGCCATCGAGGATAACAAGATGAGGTTTATTACATATTGCATGAATTTATCTCTCTACATCATGTCATCTTGCTTAAGGCGTTACTTTGTTTTTAACTTAATACTCTAGATGCATGCTGGATAGTGGTCGATGAGTGGAGTAATAGTAGTAGATGCAGAATCGTTTCGGTCTACTTGTCACGGACGTGATGCCTATATACATGATCATGCCTAGATATTCTCATAACTATGCTCAATTCTGTCAATTGCTCAACAGTAATTTGTTCACCCACCGTAGAATACTTATGCTCTTGAGAGAAGCCACTAGTGAAACCTATGGCCCCCGGGTCTATTCTCATCATATCAATCTCCATCACTTTAATATTGCTTTGCTTTTTTACTTTGCCTTTACTTTTCACTTTGCATCTCTATACCAAAAATACCAAAAATATTATATCTATCGGATCTCACTCTCGTAAGTGACCGTGAAGGGATTGGCAACCCCTAATCGCGTTGGTTGCGAGTAGCTATCGTTTTGTGCAGGTACGAGGGACTTGAATGTGGCCTCCTACTGGATTGATACCTTGGTTCTCAAAATTTGAGGGAAATACTTACGCTACTTTGCTGCATCATCCCTTCCTCTTCGAGGAAAACCAACGCAAGCTCAAGAGGTAGCAAGGCTATGGTGTTGATGTAGAAGCCCTCCGTGATCGATTCCCCCTCCGGTAGATCGCCGGAAAAGGCCCCAGATTGGATCTCATGGGTACAGAAGGTTGCGGCGGTGGAAAAGTAGTTTCGTGGCTCCCTCTGATGTTTTTAGGGTATAAGAGTATATATAGGCGAAAGAAGTATGTCGGTGGAGCTCCGTGGGGCCCATGAGGGTGGGGCGCGCCTACCCCCCCTGGGCGCGCCCTCCTGCCTCGTGGCCACCTTGCGGACTTCCAAACTTCCACTCCAAGTCTCTTGGGTTGCGTTTGTTCCAACAAAGATCCTCGCGAAGGTTTTGTTCTGTTTGATATTCCTTTTCTGCGAAACACTAAAATAGGCAAAAAAAACAGAAACTCGCACTGGGCCTTCGGTTAATAGGTTAGTCCCAAAAATAATATAAAAGAGCATATTAAAGCCCATTAAACATCCAAAGGAGATAATATAATAGCATGGAACAATCAAAAATTATAGATACGTTGGAGACGTATCAAGCATCCCCAAAGCTTAATTCCTGCTCGTCCTCGAGTAGGTAAATGATCAAAACGGAATTTTTGATGTGGAATGCTACCTAACATAATTTTCAATGTAATTTTATTTATTGTGGCATGAATGTTCAGATCCGAAAAATTCAAGACAATAGTTTAATATTGACATAAAAATAGTAATACTTCAAGCATACTAACCAAGCAATTATGTCCTCTCAAAATAACATAGCCAAAGAAAGCTCATCCCTACAAAATCATATAGTTTGGCTATGCTTCACTTTCGTCACACAAAATGCTCCAATCATGCACAACCTCGATAACAAGCCAAGCAATTGTTTCATACTTTAGTATTCCCAAACTTTTTCAACTTTCACGCAATATATGAGCGCGAGCCATAGACATAGCACTATAGGTGGAATAGAATGGTGGTTGTGGAGAAGACAAAAAAGAGGAAGATAGTCTCACATCACCTAGGCGTATCAATGGGCTATGAAGATGCCCATCAATAGATATCAATGTGAGTGAGTAGGGATTGCCATGCAACGGATGCACTAGAGCTATAATTGTATGAAAGCTCAACAAAAGTAACTAAGTGGGTGTGCATCCAACTTGCTTGCTCACGAAGACCTTGGGCAATTTGAGGAAGCCCATCATTGGAATATACAAGCCAAGTTCTATAATGAAAAATTCCCACTAGTATATGAAAGTGACAACATAAGAGACTCTCTATCATGGAGATCATGGTGTGCTACTTTGAAGCACACGTGTGGAAAAAGGATAGTAACATTGCCCCTTCTCTCTTTTTCTCTCTTTTTTGTTTGTGCCTTCTCCTTTTTTATGGCCTCTTTTTTCCGTACGGAGTCTCATCCCAACTTGTGGGGGAATCATAGTCCCCATCACCCTTTCCTCACATGGGACAGTGTTCTAATAATGAAGATCATCACACTTTTATTTACTTACAACTCAAGAATTACAACTCGATACTTAGAACAAAATATGTCTATATGTAGATGCCTCTGGCGGTGTACCGGGATGTGCAATGAATCAAGAGTGACATGTATGAAAAATTATGAATGGTGGCCATGCCACAAATACGATGTCAACTACATGATCATGCAAAGCAATATGACTATGATGAAGTGTGTCATAATAAACAGAATGGTGGAAAGTTGCATGGCAATATGAATGGCTATGGAAATGCCATAATAGGTAGGTTTGGTGGCTGTTTTGCAGAAGGTAAATGATGGGTTTATGGTACCGGCGAAAGTTGCGCGGGACAAGAGAGGCTAGCAATGGTGGAAGGGTGAGAGTGCGTATAATCCATGGACTCAACATTAGTCATAAAGAACTCACATACTTATTGCAAAAATATACAAGTCATCAAAACCAAGCACTACATGCATGCTCCTAGGGGGATAGATTGGTAGGAAAAGTCCATCGCTCGTCCCCGATCGCCACTCATAAGGAAGGAAATCAAAGAAACACCTCATGCTTCAAATTTGTCACACAACGGTTACCATACGTGCATGCTAGGGACTTGCAAACCTCAACACAAGTATTTCTCAATTTCATAATTACTCAACTAGCACAACTCTAATATCACCATTTTCATATCTCAAAACAATCATCAAGTATCAAACTTCTCATAGTATTCAATGCACTCTATACGAAAGTTTTTATCGTACCCGTCTTGAATGCCCATCATATTAGGACTAATTTTATAACCAAAGCAAATTACCATGTTGTTCTAAAAGAATCTCAAAATAATATAAGTGAAGCATGAGGGATCAATAATTTCTATAAGATAAAACCACCACCGCGCTCTAAAAAGATATAAGTGAAGCACTAGAGCAAAATTATCTAGCTCAAAAGATATAAGTGAAGCACATAGAGTATTCTAATAAATTCCGATTCATGTGTGTCTCTCCCAAAAGGTGTGTACAGCAAGGATGATTGTGGTAAACTAAAAATCAAAGACTCAAATCATACAAGACGCTCCAAGCAAAACACATACCATGTGGTGAATAAAAATATAGCCTCAAGTAAAGTTACTGATAGACGAAGACGAAAGAGGGGATGCCTTCCGGGGCATCCCCAAGCTTAGACTTTTGGTTGTCCTTGAATTTTACCTTGGGGTGCCTTGGGCATCCCCAAGCTTAGGCTCTTGCCACTCCTTATTCCAAAATCCATCAAATCTTTACCCAAAACTTGAAAGCTTCACAACACAAAACTTAACAGAAAATCTCATGAGCTCCGTTAGTATAAGAAAACAAACCACCATTTTAATGTACTGTAATTAACTCATTCTTTATTTGTATTTGTCTTAAACCTATTGTATTCCAACTTCTATATGGTTCATACCCCCCGATACTACCCATAGATTCATCAAAATAACTAAACAACACACGAAAAACAGAATCTGTCAAAACAGAACAGTCTGTAGCAATCTGGAGGTTTCGAATACTTCTGTAACTCCAAAAATTCTGAAAAATTAGGACGACCAGGATAAAAAGATATTGATCTACTAGAATTGGAATTGGTATTTTTGGCTCTCTGGTAAAAATGAAATTCTTTTTGTGAGCGCATACTTTCTATTTTTATCAGCAAGATCAAACAACAATCACCCAAGAAGATCCTAAAGGCTTTACTTGGCCCAGACACTAATTAAAACATAAAAACACAATTATAACAGAAGCTAGATGAATTATTTATTACAAAACAGGAACAAAAAGCAAAGAACAAAAAATAAAATTGGGTTTCCTCCCAACAAGCGCTATCGTTTAACGCCTCTAGCTAGGCATTGATAATTTTAATGATGCTCACATGAAAGACAAGAATTGAAGCACAAAGAGAACATCATGAAACACGTGACAAACACATCTAAGTCTAACATACTTCGTATGCATAGGCCTCTTATAGGCAAAAAATCATCATAGCAAGCAAAAACTAGCATATGCAAGGAAGCGGAAAGAAACAATAGCAATCTCAACATAACGAGAGGTAATTTAGTAACATGAAAATTTCTACAACCATATTTTCCTCTCTCATAATAATTACATGTGGGATCATAAGCAAATTACACAAAATGGCTATCACATAACATATTCTCAACACGATCCACATGCATGCGAATTTGACACTCTTCCAAAATAGTGGGATTAACATTAACTAAAGTCATGACCTCTCCAAACCCACTTTTATAAAAAAATTGCATAAGATTGAACATTCTCCAGATACGTGGGATCTAAAGTTGACACTCTTCCAAACCCACTTTCAATATTACAAACATTAATATCAATCTTATATTCATCATGGGGCTTAAATAAATTTTCAAGATCATAAGAAGAATCACCCCAATCATGATCATTGCAGCAAGTAGTGGACATAGCAAAACTAGCATCCCCAAGCTTAGGGTTTTGCATATTATTAGCACAATAGACATTCATATAATTTATAATAACATCATTGCAATCATGCTTTTTATTCAAAGATCTATCGTGAATCACTTCATAAAGTACTTCATCACAATTTTCAGATTCATGAATTTCAAGCAAAACTTCACAAAGATAATCTAGTGCACAAAAGTCAGTAGCAATTGGTTCATCATGATTGGATCTCTTAAAAAGATTAGCAAGCGGATGAGGGTCCATAAACTTTTAGCAAGCTAAGATGCAAGCAAAAAGAAGGCACATGGTAACCCAAGATTGAAGAGAAGAAGGGCGAAGAAGAGGCAAAGGTTGTGAAGTGGGGGAGAGGAAAACGAGAGGGGAATGGCAAATAATGTAATGCGAGGGAGAAGAGTTTATGGTGGGTACATGGTATGTATTGACTTGAGCATAGATCTCCCCTGCAATGGCGGAAGATATCCTTCTTGCTACCTCTTGAGAATGCGTTGGTTTTCCCTTGAAGAGGAAAGGGTGATGCAGCAAAGTAGCGTAAGTATTTCCCTCAGTTTTTGAGAACAAAGGTATCAATCCAGTAGGAGATAACATGCAAGTTACCAGTACCTGCACAAACAATCAAGAACCTTGCAACCAACGCGATAAAGTGGTTGTCAATCCCTTCACAGTCACTCGCAAAAGTGAGATCTGATAAAGATAGTAAGACAAATATTTTTAGTATTTTTTTTATATAGATTGGAAAGTAAAGATTGCAAAATAGTAAACGAGATGAGATGTAAACAAAAAGAGATGCAATATAATAAGAAAGAGACCTGGTGTAGCGACCAGACCTCAAACAGTCCGATCTCTGTGCTTCAGTGTCATCCCGGGATCAGTAATGCTGACACGCACAATACTTGAAGGATTTATAACAAAGTAGCAATCCCACACTTATTACATCGAGTGTCTCAAAAGAGAACTTATTACAAGTAATATGGCTTAAGGCCATCTAATAACGATAACAGCGGAAGGCTTGGAAGATAAGTGAGTCCATCAACTCCAACGGCATCACTGAGTATAGAACCACGACCTAAGGCTCCTTACTCGTCGTCTGAAAAGTCTGCAACATGAACATTGCAGCCCGAAAACGGGTCAGCACATGGAATATGCTGGCAATGTAACACATAGAGAGTAGTGAACAGAAATAGGCTATACTACATGCATATATGGCTGGTGGAAAGCTCTATGGTTACAGTTTGCGTAAAGCCATTTTTCCCTACTGCAAAGGAATAAATTTTATTTAACTATCATGGTGGTTGTTAAACATTGAGAGTGTAGACACCCTCTCAATCCCAATTAAACATCATCATTAAAACCCAACAAAATTAATTAAAGTCACATGATGAGATTCACATGATAATCCAAGTACTAGATACTCAAGACTTCCATAACCGGGGACACGGCTAACCATGATTAGTTTATACACTCTGCAGAGGTTTGTGCACTTTTCCCCACAAGACTCGATCTCCTCCATTGGGATTCTCGCACTACATGGTGTTTGAGAAACGGATGACCGAGACATAGTCTTTCAGAAGCGCTAGCACCTTACGATCGGGTAGACCGTTACACCTACTTTCCCCTACATCTGCTAGTCCACCACTGTAAAAGTTCTCACGACTTAATCAACTATGCTAGATCCCATAGTAGCTTGTGGCTGCACATGGAAGTTTCTAGTATGAATAATCTCATGATCCCTTTGAGCTTGTGTGGCGGTCCATAAAGAAAAACAAGCAATCGCTGGAATACCCAGGTGCCGCAGTCCACCCAGATGTGTATTTAAGTTTCCACCTTAAGTTTAACCATTAATTAAACAATCTCACATCTGTCATGAATACTCTCAAACCCGATCCACGTCTACAAGCATAGCATGGCATAAGCAAACCTAGAAGTAACTCCCAGGGTTTGATAATAAAACAGGTAATAGGTACTACCTCATCTACTTCCCAAACCCACATATTAATTCAGATCCTATTCATGCAATTGTTTGAGGATTGATCTAATGCAATAAAACTGGGTAGTAAGAGGTATGATCAAAGTGTTACTTGCCTTGCTGATGATCCGTGAAAACTAGATATTCGAAGTAGCAAGCGGCGCACTCCGGGTACTCTAACGCAAACAAACAAACAAGCATACAATAAGTACTCATCTAATGCACAGGTAAAACTCAAATAAGAGATCTAACCAGAAAGTTCAACTTAAGAACTCCGGTTTGCAAAAAGAAACAAATCGAACGAAACAACGAAAATCAAACAGCGAAAGAAACAAGCTTTGGTTACTAATCTGTACCTAAGTCAAATTTTACACAAGCAAAAACTTGTTTGAGTTGGTTAAACAGAAAGAGGGTTTCGAGACGAAACTCTAGGCTCTTGAATCGCCTGATTCCGATAAACGAGCGAAAAGTTAAACTAAAACGAAAATCGGATCAGAAATCGCGATCAGAAATAATCGCAGAAAATCCGAGAAAAAAAACTGACGAACAGATTAACGAACGAATGTTCGTTATCTGAAACCAAACGGTGAACTCCTCCGTAAAAACGAACGAACGAGCGAACACTCGCTAAATAAGTGAACCGATACAACCGATCTAATAAAATAAAATAAAAAACCTAGGGTTTCCAAAAAACCGGAACGGTTTTCTTTGGAAAACCGGCGGCGGACGACGCGGCTACCTCGTCGGAATCCGGTGGCTCGAGGCTCCGGCGGGGTGGGGCGGCGTCGGCGGCGGCGGGCACGGCAAGCGGCGGCGGCACACGGCGGCGGCGGCGGGCTGCTGCGGGAGGCGGGGCGGGTCGAGGTGGCGGGGTGAGGCGGCGGCGGTATTTAAGAGGCGGGAGGGCGGCGTCCGGCTTGAGGAAGGGGGCGTCGGGTTGGGGTCGGCCTCGGGAGGCGTGCCCCGGCCGGACTCGGCGGCGGCGGTGGGTCGGTCTCCCACGGGGAAGGCGGTGGCGGTGCGGGCCTGGCGTGGCTCGGCTAGGCCTTCGGCCCAGTCGGGCGCGTGGTACTTTTTTTTAAAACCAATTCCGCCGAAACTAAGAAAAAAATCTAGAAAATAAAATAAAATTCTAAAAATGCCAAAATAAATTTTCAACGCCTAAATAAAATATTTAAAGCGAGATGAACATTTTCTTGGCCCTAAAATGCAGTTTTGAAAAACATGAATTTTTTTCTAAATTCAAATAAACGAGCCAAAAACTCCGAAATAAGATCTTATTTGATTTTTTTATCAAATCCTCAACATTTCTTTATTTTAGGAAAGTCATTTTATTTCCTCTCTCATATTTTTATAATAGAAATAATTGAAGATAAAATAAGTAAAATCAAATGATCCTATTTTCAAAATTTGAGAAAACTCAAATATGAAAATAACAAAATCTCCAACTCTCTCCGTGGGTCCTTGAGTTGCGTAGAATTTCTAGATCAGGCCAAAAGCAATAAAATATGATATGCAGTGATGATCTAATGTATAACATTCCAAATTGAAAATTTGGGATGTTACAAACCTACCCCCCTTAAGATGAATCTCGCCCTCGAGATTCGGGTTGGCTAGAAAATAGGTGAGGGTGGTCCTTCAGCAGATCTTCCTCTCGCTCCCAGGTGGCTTTATCCTCGGTGTGGTGGCTCCACTGAACTTTGCAAAACTTGATAACCTTGCTGCGGGTGACTCGGCTGGCATACTCGAGAATCTTAACTGGTTTCTCCTCATAGGTCAAATCACTATCCAACTGAATCGCTTCCAGCGGCACTGTATCTCTCAGCGGTATATCCGCCATCTCTGCGTGGCACTTCTTCAACTGGGAAACATGGAACACGTCGTGAACTCCCGACAATCCCTCAGGCAATTCCAACTTATAAGCAACTTCTCCCATGCGTTCCAAAACTTTGTATGGTCCCACAAAACGTGGCGCTAACTTTCCCTTAACTCCAAAGCGCTTAACTCCTTGAAGTGGAGATACACGAAGATAAACTCTATCTCCGGCTTCGTAAACTATCTCCTTGCGTTTAGAATCTGCATAGCTCTTCTGCCTGGACTGGGCTACCTTGAGCCTATCGCGAATCAACTTCACCTTCTGTTTAGACTCCTTAACCAAATCTGGTCCAAACAACTAGCGGTCTCCAACTTCGTCCCACGACAATGGTGTTCTGCACCTTCTTCCGTACAAGGCTTCAAAAGGGGCCATCTTCAAACTGGATTGATAACTATTGTTGTAAGAGAACTCCGCATATGGCAAGTTGTCATCCCAACTAGATCCATAATCTAGTGCACAAGCTGTCAGTATATCCTCCAAAATCTGATTGACTCTCTCGGTCTGTCCATCGGTCTACGGATGAAAAGCTATACTGAACTCTAGTCTAATACCCAAAGTCTCGTGTAACTGATTCCAGAACTTTGAGGTAAACTGGGTTCCTCTATCTGATACAATGCTCCTCGGAACTCCACGCAGACATACGATCCTGGTCATGTATATCTTTGCCAACTTAGCACTGGTGTAAGTGGTCTTCACTGGGATGAAATGAGCTACCTTCGTCAAGCGATCGACTACAACCCATATCGAGTCATAGCCTGCACGGGTCCTGGGTAATCCCGTGATAAAATCCATGCCTAGCTTATCCCACTTCCATTCGGGTATCGACAATGGCTGTAGCAATCCTGCTGGCTTCTGATGCTCTGCCTTCACTCTCTGACATACATCACAAACTGCTACATATTCCGCAATATCCTTCTTCATTCCGGTCCACCAGAAAGTGTCTTTCAAATCCAAATACATCTTGGTGTTTCCTGGGTGAATCGAGTACAGGGAATCATGGGCCTCTTGCAAAATTAGCTTCCTGATCTCTGGGTCATTAGGCACATAAACGCGGTCCTCAAACCATAAGGTATCGTGTTCATCCTCACGAAATCCTTTAACTTTTACCTTGCTCACCTTCTCCTTTATGGTGGCAATCTCCTTGTCGGTCTTCTGAGCTTCTCTGATCTTATCCATCAGAGTATACTGAATCTCCAATGCTACTACATAGCCTCTCGGAACTATCTCCAAACATAGCTCACGAAGATCCTCGGCTAACTCCTTTGGTAACTCTCCGGTCATTAGTGTGTTGACATGGCTCTTGCAGCTCAACGCGTCAGCTACTACGTTAGCCTTTCCGGGATGATAATGCAATCTCATATCATAATCCTTGATGAGCTCCAACCATCTCCTTTGCCTGAGATTCAACTCCTTTTGCGTGAAGATGTACTTCAAACTCTTGTGATCCGTGTACACCTCACAATGGTTTCCGATGAGAAAATGTCTCCACGTCTTCAAAGCGTGCACTACGGCTGCTAACTCCAAGTCGTGTGTAGCATAATTCAACTCATGGGGCTTAAGCTGTCGTGAGGCATATGAAACAACTCTTCCCTCCTGCATAAGCACTGCTCCAAGTCCTCGACGTGAAGCGTCGCAATATACCTCATAATCCTTGCGCTGATCCGGCAGAATCAACACTGGCGATGTAGCCAAATGTTTCTTCAACTCCTGGAAACTGGCCTCACATTCCTCAGTCCATTTGAACTTTGTATCCTTCTTCAACAACTCCGTCATAGGTTTTGCAATTTTCGAGAAATTTTCAATGAACCTCCGGTAGTATCCCGCGAGTCCAAGAAAACTCCGGATCTCTCCAACTGTTGTTGGGGTTCCCAATTTGTCACAGTGACAATCTTGGTGGGATCTACAGCTATTCCTTCTCCGGATATAACATGTCCGAGGAATCCAACTTCCTTCAACCAAAACTCACATTTGCTAAACTTGGCGTATAACTGATGTTGTCTGAGCTTACCAAGTACCAAACGCAAATGTTCTTTATGTTCTTCTTCATTCTTCGAGTAAACCAGAATATCATCAATGAACACTACGACGAACTTATCCAAAAACTCCATAAACACTTTGTTCATCATGTTCATAAAATAGGCAGGTGCGTTAGTCAGACCAAATGACATAACGGTATACTCATACAGCCCATACCTTGTGGTAAAAGCTGTCTTAGGTATGTCCTGCTCTCGAATCTTCAACTGGTGGTATCCTGATCGCAAATCGATCTTGGAAAATACCTTAGCTCCTTGCAATTGGTCAAACAAATCATTGATCATCGGCAGTGGGTACTTATTCTTGATCGTCACTTCATTCAATCCTCGATAATCAACAACCATCCTTAACGATCCATCCTTCTTTTCCACTAGAAGTACTGGTGATCCCCAAGGTGACGAACTTGGGCGAATATATCCCTTATCCAGTAACTCCTTAATCTGCTTCTTAATCTCCTCCAAATCCTTTGCAGGCATTCTATACGGTCTCTTAGATATTGGTCCTGTGCCTGGCAAAAGCTCAATCAAAAACTCAATGTCTCTATCCGGTGGCATGCCTGGCAACTCTTCTGGAAATACATCCGGAAAATCCTTTACCACCGGTACCTCCTCCTGTACAACTCCTGATAAGGAATTTACTTGAGTCCTATTCGGCACATGCCGTGATACATACTTGATCCTTCTTCCCTCTGGGGTGGTAAGCAAAATCGACTTACTGGCGCAATCGATGTTTCCTCCATACATCGATAGCCAATCCATACCCAGAATTACATCCAAACCTTGCGATTCCAAAATGATTAAATCCGAGGGAAACACATGCCTACCTATACTCAATGGCACTTGAAAACATCCTTTACTGGCCATATACTCCGCTCCTGGTGAGCTTACTAACATAGGTGTTCTAAGAACCTTGCTGGGCAGTTTATACTTATCCACGAATCCCCTTGATATGTATGAATGCGATGCACCAGTATCAAAAAGAACGATTGCAGTAAATGACTTAACCAAAAGCTTACCTATTACTGCATCTGGCTGGGCTTCAACCTCCTCCACGTTAACGTGGTTCACCTGTCCCCTATTGAAAGGGTTCGGGTTCTTCCTAGAGCTTCCATTGCCATTTCCATTCTGGGTTTCAGGACATTCATTGGCATAATGTCCGGTCTTCTGACACTTATAACAAGTGACTTGGCTCAGGTCTCTCTTGGCTGGGGTTGATGGGTTGGTATGGTTCTGACCGTTGCTTCCCCCATTCCCATTACCATTCTTGGGGCCATTATGATTATGCAAACTCCATCCTCCATGGGTATGCTGAAAATGTCCTCCCGAATTCGGGGTAAAACGTGGCTTCTGCTGAGCTCCTGAATTGTATTTCCCTTGTCCATACTTCCTCTTGCGGTTCTCAATCTGCTGCTGCTCCCCTTCTATCAGAAGAGCACGATCTACCAACTCCTGGTAGTTATTAAAAGTTGCTACCATCAACTGCATGCTCAACTCATCATTCAGTCCTTCCAGAAACTTCTCCTGCTTAGCTGCATCCGTAGCAACGTCATCCGGGGCATAACGTGCTAACTTATGAAAGTCATCCATGTATTGGCCAACTGTCCGTCCTTTGCGAAACTCACGCTTCTTCATGGCCATAGCTCATGCTGAAACATGGGCAGTACGGAAAGCCTGGTGAAACTGATCCCATGTGACAGTGTCGATAGGATAAGTGGCTGTGAAATTCTCCCACCATGATGCTGCGGGTCCTTCAAGCTGATGTGCGGAAAAACGCACCTTTTCCGCATCTGTGCATCCTGTTGTGGTTAATTCTCTCCCTGTCTTGCGGAGCCAATCATCTGCCACTATCGGCTCGGTGCTACTGGAGAACACCGACGGATTCAGTCTAAGGAAACGGGTTAAGTGATCAACATGTGGTGGTGGTGGTGGTGGTGGTGGGTTATTGTTGTTGTTGTTGTTGTTCCCCTGATTCTGATTCTGGACTAGCAACTGCATCAATGCATTCTGCTGCTGGATCAACTGAGTGAGCTCCGGTGGGAAAGCAAATCCATTGTCACGTCTCGGAGGCATCTGAGGGTTTAGAAAAGATGAGAATATAGAATAGATTGAGGCCTAGAGAGAAAACACTACCCATATGTACATGAGGCAAAAGCAAACAAATTCACTTCATTCAATACAACCAAGGGCATACAATTGGTCTAGAACTATCGTTACAAAAGTGCTTGGACTATGCTATATACATGGTGGAATTCTACTACTATTATGGTGGTCTACTAGAAAAACTGGTCCGAAGAAGACTCCATGATATCCGCTCCAGCTTCATCAACATAGTCATCATTGCTATCATCTGGGTCCGAGTCGGTGTCGTCGATGATGATGTAGTTCTATAGGCAAGTGGAATTGTCATCTTCTCCTCCTGGCGCGGGATCGGCCATGAAAACTCCTAGCTTCCTGGTCAGGTCGTCATTCTTCTCCACTAATACTTCGATTTCCTCCATATAGTCTTCGCGTGTAGCCTTGAGTTCTTCCTCCAGCTCCGTGATTCTTGTCATCGCCTTCTTCAGATCTATCATGCTTGCGCACATCTAGTTCTCCTGACGTTGGATGTGCTGGTTTAACTCCTGGATAAAAGCTGCGATTGATCTATCCTTCCTGGTGCCGATCATCTCCCATTGCTCATCTCGGCGCCCACAAATCTGGTAGATAGTATCCTTGAGATCATTGCGGTAAACTTCTCCAATACGTCCCATTGTGATGTGGGCTGCCATGCTCTTTCCTAGACTCCAGGTTGGTGCATCAAAGGAAAACTCTATGGGCTCGGTGACTGGCGCGAACGTCCTTCCTGGAACTTGAATTTGAATCATCCAGCGCTCCTCCTCGGGTAAAGTGGCGTTGTAGGTCCCGGTGAAGCTTGGTACTCTAATGTTTAGGTACTTAGTGACTTCCTTCAGGTGGCGTCCAAAGGGTGTATCTTCATCCGGTTGCGTGAACTTGTTCCTTGCATCCGCCATCCTAAAAGAGTAGAAAAGATGAGGAGTCAGAAATGAGAAGAGAGTGGTGATCTAGGTCTTTATCTTAGTGGTCGTGTCCTACAGTCAGCGTGTGCTCTGATACCATCTTGTAGCGACCAGACCTCAAACAGTCTGATCTCTGTGCTTCAGTGTCATCCCTGGATCAGTAATGCTGACACGCACAGTACTTGAAGGATTTATAACAGAGTAGCAATCACACACTTATTACATCGAGTGTCTCAAAAGAGAACTTATTACAAATAATATGGCTTAAGGCCATCTAATAACGATAACAGCGGAAGGCTTGGAAGATAAGTGAGTCCATCAACTCCAACGACATCACTGAGTATAGAACCACGACCTAAAGGCTCCTTACTCGTCGTCTGAAAAGTCTGCAACATGAACGTTGCAGCCCGAAAATGGGTCAGCACATGGAATATGCTGGCAATGTAACACATAGAGAGTAGTGAACAGAAATAGGCTATACTACATGCATATATGGCTGGTGGAAAGCTCTATGGTTACAGTTTTGCGTAAAGCCAATTTTCCCCTACTGCAAAGGAATAAATTTTATTTAACTATCATGGTGGTTGTTAAACATTGAGAGTGTAGACACCCTCTCAATCCCAATTAAACATCATCATTAAAACCCAACAAAATTAATTAAAGTCACATGATGAGATTCACATGATAATCCAAGTACTAGATACTCAAGACATCCATAACCGGGGACACGGCTAACCATGATTAGTTTATACACTCTGCAGAGGTTTGCGCACTTTTCCCCACAAGACTCGATCTCCTCCGTTGGGATTCTCGCACTACATGGTGTTTGAGAAACGGATGACCGAGACATAGTCTTTCAGAAGCGCTAGCACCTTACGATCAGGTAGACCGTTACACCTACTTTCCCCTACATCTGCTAGTCTACCACTGTAAGAGTTCTCACGACTTAATCAACTATGCTAGAGCCCATAGTAGCTTGTGGCTGCACACGGAAGTTTCTAGTATGAATAATCTCATGATCCCTTTGAGCCTGGGTGGCGGTCCATAAAGAAAAACAGGCAATCGCTGGAATACCCAGGTGCCTCAATCCACCCAGATGTGTATTTAAGTTGCCACCTTAAGTTAACCATTAATTAAAGAATCTCACATCTGCCATGAATACTCTCAAACCCAATCCACGTCTACAAGCATAGCATGGCATAAGCAAACGTAGAAGTAACTCCCAGGGTTTGATAATAAAACAGGTAATAGGTACTACCTCATCTACTTCCCAAACCCACATATTAATCAGATCCTATCATGCAATTGTTTGAGGATTGATCTAATGCAATAAAACTGGGTAGTAAGAGGTATGATCAAAGTGTTACTTGCCTTGCTGATGATCCATGAAACCTAGAGATTCGAAGTAGCAAGCGGCGCACTCCGGGTACTCTAACGCAAACAAACAAACAAGCATACAATAAGTACTCATCTAATGCACAGGTAAAACTCAAATAAGAGATCTAACCAGAAAGTTCAACTTAAGAACTCCGGTTTGCAAAAAGAAACAAATCGAACGAAACAACGAAAATCAAACGGCGAAAGAAACAAGCTTTGATTACTAATATGGACCTAAGTCAAATTTTACAGAAGCAAAAACTTGTTTGAGTTGGTTAAATGGAAAGAGGGTTTCGAGACGAAACTCTAGGCGCTTGAATCGCCTGATTCCGATAAACGAGTGAAAAGTTAAACTAAAACGAAAATCGGATCAGAAATCGCGATCAGAAATAATCGCGGAAAATCCAAGAAAAAAAACTGACGAACAGATTAAGAACAAACGTTCGTTATCTGAAACTAAATGGTGAACTCGTCCATAAAAGCGAACGAATAGAGAACGCTCGCTAAATAAGTGAACCGATAAAACCGATCTAATAAAAACCTAGGGTTTTCAAAAAAAAACGGATCGGTTTTCTTCGGAAAACCGGCGGCGGACGGCGCGGCTACCTCGTCGGAATCCAGTGGCTCGGGGTTCCGGCGGGGTGGGGCAGCGGCGGGCGCGGGCGCGGCAAGCGGCGGCACACGGCGGCGGTGGCGGGCTGCTGTAGGAGGCGGGGCGGGTCGAGGTGGCGGGGTG
>NC_057812.1:435026629-435052210 GCF_018294505.1 Triticum aestivum
TTAAGAGGGGGGCGTCCGGCTTGGGAAAGGGGGCACCGGGTCGGGGACGGCCTCGGGAGGCGTGCCCCGACCGGACTCGGCGGCGGCGGTGGGTCGGTCTCCCGCGGGGAAGGCGGCGGCGGCGCGGGCCTGGCCTGGCTCGGCTGGGCCTTCGGCCCAGTCGGGCGCGCGGTACTTTTTTTTTGAACCAATTCCGCCGAAACTAAGAAAATTTTTAGAAAATAAAATAAAATTCTAAAAATGCCAAAATAAATTTTCACCGCCTAAATAAAATATTTAGAACGAGATGAACATTTTCTTGGCCCTAAAATGCAGTTTTGAAAAACGTGCAATTTTTCCTAAATTCAAATAAACGAGCCAAAAACTCTGAAATAAAATCTTATTTGATTTTTTATCAAATCCTCAATATTTCTTGATTTGGGAAAGTCATTTTATTTCCTCTCTCATATTTTTATAATAGAAATAATTGAAGATAAAATAAATCAAATCAAATGATCCTAGAAAACTCAAATATGAAAATAACGAAATCCCCAACTCTCTCTGTGGGTCCTTGAGTTGCGTAGAATTTCTGGATCAGGCCAAAAGCAATAAAATATGATATGTAGTGATGATCTAATGTATAACATTCCAAATTGAAAATTTGGGATGTTACACCTGGGGCCATAGGTTTCACTAGTGGCTTCTCTCATGATAGCATGTATTACGGTAGGTGAACAAAATACTGCCGAGCAATTGATAGAAGAGCGCATAGTTATGAGAATATCTAGGCAATGATCATGAATATAGGCATCACGTCCGTGTTAAGTAGACTGAAACGATTCTGCATCTACTACTATTACTCCATGCATCGACTGCTATCCAGCATGCATCTAGAGTATTAAGTTCGTAAGAACAGAGTAATGCATTAAGCAAGATGACATGATTTAGAGGGATAAACTCAAGAAATATGATATAAATCCCATCTTTTTATCCTCGATGGCAACAATACAACACGTGCCTTGCTGCCCCTGCTGTCACTAGGAAAGGACAACGCAAGATTGAACCCAAAGCTAAGCACTTCTCCCATTGCAAGAAAGATCAATCTAGTAGGCCAAACTAAACCGATAATTCAAGGAGACTTGCAAAGAAATCAAATCATGCGTATAAGAATTCAGAGAAGAACCAAATATTATTCATAAATAAACTCGATCATAAATCCACAATTCATCGGATCTCGGCAAACACACCATAAAAAGTATAACATCAAATAGATCTCCAAGAACATCAACGAGAACTTTGTATTGAGAACCAAAGAGAGAGAAGAAGCCATTTAGCTAATAACTATGGACCCGAAGGTCTGTGGTAAACTACTCACACATCATCAGAGAGGCTATGGTGTTGATGTAGAAGCCCTCCATGATCGATTCCCCCTCCGGCAGATCGCCGGAAAAGGCCCTAGATGGGATCTCATGGGTAGAGAAGGTTGCGGTGGTGGAAAAGTGGTTTCTTGGCTCCCTCTGATGTTTTAAGGGTATAGGAGTATATATATGCGAAAGAAGTACGTCGATGGAGCTCCGTGGGGCCCATGAGGGTGGGGGCTCGCCCTCCAATCTCGTGGCCGCCTCACGGACTTCCAGACTTCCACTCCAAGTCTCCTGGATTGCGTTTTTTCCAAGAAAGATCCTCGCGAAGGTTTCGTTCCGTTTGGATTCCGTTTGATATTCCTTTTCTGCGAAACACTAAAATAGAAAAAAAAACAGAAACTGGCGCTGGGCATTCGGCTAATAGGTTAGTCCCAAAAATAATATAAAAGAGCATATTAAAGCCCATTAAACATCCAAAACAGATAATATAATAGCATGGAACGATCAAAAATTATAGATACGTTGGAGATGTATCACTCCACATAGGTGATCCTTGAGGAATTTGACACCCTCGATGCCAATGACATGTTTCTTCTACGCGACCGTGTGCAAGTTCCTCATGCCAACATGACCTAGTCGTCGATGCCATAACCATCCTTCTGAAGCTTTGCCAGTAGACACGTGGCAGGTTGTGGCCTGATACGTCTCCAACGTATCTATAATTTTTTATTGTTCCATGCTATTATATTATCTGTTTTGGATGTTTAATGGGCTTTAATATGCTCTTTTATATTATTTTTAGGACTAACCTATTAACCGGAGGCCTAGTGCCAGTTTCTGTTTTTTTCCTATTTTAGAGTTTTGCAGAAAAGGAATACCAAATGGAATGAAACCTTAGAGATGATCTTTCTTAGATCGAAAGCAATCCAGAAGACTTAGAGTCGAAGTCTGGAACTCCAAGAGGAAGCCACGAGGTAGGAGGGCGCGCCCCCACCCTCGTGGGCCCCTTGTAGCTCCACCGGCGTACTTCTTTCGCCTATATATACTCTTATACCCTGGAAACGTCGGAGAGAGCCATGAAACCACTTTTACACCGCCGCAACCTTCTATACTCGTGAGATCCCATCTTGGGGCCTTTTTTGGCGATCTGCCAGAGGGGGAATCGATCATGGAGGGCTTCTACATCAACACCATTGCCTCTCCGATGAATCATGAGTAGTTTACCATAGACCTTCGGGTCCATAGTTATTAGCTAGATGGCTTCTTCTCTCTCTTTGATTCTCAATACAAAGTTCTCCTCGATGTTCTTGGAGATCTATTCGATGTAATACTCTTTTGCGGTGTGTTTGTCGAGATCTGATGAATTGTGGATTTATGAACAAGATTATCTATGAATATTATTTGGTTCTTCTCTGAATTCTTATATGCATGATTTGATATCTTTGCAAGTCTCCTTGAATTATTGGTTTAGTTTGGCCTACTAGATTGATCTTTATTGCAATGGGAGAAGTGCTTAGCTTTGGGTTCAATCTTGTGGTGTCCTTTCCCAGTGACAGTAGGGGCAACAAGGCACATATTTTATTGTTGCCATCAAGGATAAACATATGGGGTTTATATCATATTGCTTGAGTTTATCCCTCTACATCATGTCATCTTGCTTAATACGTTACTCCGTTCTTATGAACTTAATACTCTAGATGCATGATGGATAGCGGTTGATGTGTGGAGTAATAGTAGTAGATGCAGAATCGTTTCGATCTACTTGACACGGATATGATGCCTATATTCATGATCATTGCCTTAGATATCTTTATAACTATGCGCTTTTCTATCAATTGCTCGGCAGTAATTTGTTCACCCATCGTAATACATGCTATCTTGAGAGAAGCCACTAGTGAAACCTATGGCCCCTGGGTCTCTTTCCTATTATATTACATCTCTTTTATTTACATTGCATCTCGTTTACTATTTTGCAATCTTTACTTTCCAATCTATATAACAAAAATACCAAAAATATTTACTTTACTATCTCTATTAGATCTCACTTTTGCGAGTGACCGTGAAGGGATTGACAACCCCTTTATCGCGTTGGTTGCAAGGTTCTTGATTGTTCGTGGAGGTACTAGGTGACTTGTGTGTTGTCTTCTACTGGATTGATACCTTGGTTCTCAAAACTGAGGGAAATACATACGCTACTTTGCTGCATCACCCTTTCCTCTTCCAGGGAAAACCAACGCATGCTCAAGAGGTAGCAAGAAGGATTTCTGGCGCCGTTCCCGGGGAGATCTACGCCAAGTCAAGACATACCAAGTACCCACCATAAACTCTTCTCCCTCGCATTACATTATTAGCCATTCACCTCTCGTTTTCCTCTCCCCCACTTCTAAACTGATTTTCGAAAACCTTTGCCTTTTCTTTGCCCTTCTTCCATTCGTCTCTTTTCACTTGCTTCTTGTGTGCTTGTGTGTTGGATTGACTGTTTGTCATGATGGCTCAAGATAATACTAAATTATGTGACTTTTCCAATACCAACAACAATGATTTTATTAGCACTCCGATTGGTCCTACTACCGATGCTGAATCTTGTGAAATTAATACCGCTTTGTTGAATCTTGTTATGAAAGATCAATTTTCTGGCCTTCCTAGTGAAGATGCCGCTACCCATATAAACAACTTTGTTGATTTGTGTGATATGCAAAATAAGAAAGATGTGGATAATGATATTGTTAAATTGAAGCTATTTCTGTTTTCGCTTAGAGATCGTGCTAAAACTTGGTTCTCTTCTTTGCCTAAAAATAGTATTGATTCATGGAATAAGTGCAAAGATGCTTTTATCTATAAGTATTTTCCTCCCGCTAAGATCATCTCTCTTAGGAAAAATATTATGAATTTTAAGCAACTTGATCATGAGCATGTTGCACAAGCTTGGGGGAGGATGAAATTAATGATACGTAATTGCCCTACACATGGTTTGAATTTGTGAATGATTATACAAAACTTTTATGCCGGACTGAATTTTGCTTCAAGAAATATTTTAGATTCGGTCGCGGGAAGCACTTTTATGGAAATCACCTTAGGAGAAGCTACTAAACTCCTAGACAATATTATGGTTAATTATTCTCAATGGCACACCGAAATATCCACTAGTAAAAAAGCTCATGCGATTGAAGAGATTAATGTTTTGAGTGGAAAGATGGATGAACTTATGAAATTGTTTGCTAATAAAAGTGTTTCTTCTAATCCTAATGATGTGCCTTTGTCCACTTTAATTGATAATAATAATGAATCTATGGATGTGAATTTTGTTGGTAGGAACAATTTTGGTAACAACGTGTATAGAGGAAACTCTAATTCTAGGCCGTTTCCTAGTAATTCCTCTAATAATTATGGTAATTCCTACAACAACTCTTATGGAAATTTTAATAATATGCCCTCTGATTTTGAGATTAGTGTTAAAGAATTTATGAGTTTGCAAAAGAATTCCAATGCTTTGGTTGAAGAAAAATTGCTCAAGATTGATGAGTTGGCTAGGAACGTGGATAGAATTTCTCTTGATGTTGATTCTTTAAACTTAGATCTATTCCACCTAAGCATGAAATCAATGAGTCTCTCAAAGCCATGAGAATTTCCATTGATGAGTGCAAAGAAAGAACCGCTAGGATGCGTGCAAAAAAAGATTGCTTTGTGAAAGCATGTTCTTCTAGTTTTCATGATAATAATGATGAAGATCTAAAAGTGATTGATGTGACTCCTATTAAATATTTGTTTTCAAATATGAATCTTGATAAAGATGGGACTGGAGATGAGTCAACTTTAGTTAAAAGGCGTCCCAATGATTCGGAGTTTTTAGATCTTGACGCAAAAATCAATAAAAGTGGTATTGAAGAGGTCAAAAATTTACATAGCAATGAACCCACTATTTTGGATTTCAATGAATTTCATTATGATAATTTCTCGTTGATAGATTGTATTTCCTTGTTGCAATCCGTGTTAAATTCTCCTCATGCTTATAATCAAAATAAAGCTTTTACTAAACATATCATCGATGCTTTAATGCAATCCTGTGAAGAAAAGCTTGAACTAGAAGTTTCTATCCCTAGAAAACTTTATGATGAGTGGGAACCTACTATTAAAATTAAGATTAAAGATTATGAATGCTATGCTTTGTATGATTTGGGTGCTAGTGTTTCCACGATTCCAAAAACCTTGTGTGATGTGCTAGGTTTTCGTGAATTTGATGATTGTTCTTTAAATTTGGATCTTGCAGATTCCACCATTAAGAAACCTATGGGAAGGATTAATGATGTTCTTATTGTTGCAAATAGGAATTATGTGCCTATAGATTTCATTCTTCTTGATATAGATTGCAATCCTACATGTCCTATTATTCTTGGTAGACCTTTGCTTAGAACGATTGGTGCAATTATTGACATGAAAGAAGGAAATATTATATTCAAATTTCCGTTATCGAAAGGCATGAACACTTTACTAGGAAGAAAATTAAATTGCCTTATGAATCTATTATGAGAGCCACTTATGGATTGCATACCAAATATGGCAATACCTAGATCTATTCTTGTTTTTATGCCTAGCTAGGGGCGTTAAACGATAGCGCTTGTTGGGAGGCAACCCAATTTAATTTTTGTTCTTTGCTTTTTGCTCATGTTTAGTAATAAATAATTCATCTAGCTTCTGTTATGATTGTGTTTTTTATGTTTGAATTAGTGTTTGTGCCAAGTAAAGCCTTTAGGATCTTATTGGGTGATAGTTGTTTGATCTTGCTAAAAAAACAGAAACTTTTACGCTCACAAAATTAATTTTCCTTTTTTACCATAGAGCGATAAAATACCTACTCCACTTGCAGTAGATAAATATACACATTTTTAGCCCATCCTAATTTTTCAGAATTTTGGGAGTTACAGAAGTATACGAAAGTTACAGATTACTACAGACTGTTCTGTTTTTGACAGATTCTGTTTTTCGTGTATTGTTTGCTTATTTTGATGAATCTATGAGTAGTATCGGGGGGTATGAACCATAGAGAAGTTGGAATACAATAGGTTTAACACCAATATAAATAAAGAATGAGTTCATTACAGTACCTTAAAGTGGTGGTTTATTTTCTTATACTAAAGGAGCTCATGAGATTTTCTGTTGAAGTTTTGTGTTGTGAAGTTTTCAAGTTTTTGGGTAAAGATTTGATGGATTTTGGAATAAGGAGTGGTAAGAGACTAAGCTTGGGGATGCCCAAGACACCCCAAGGTAAAATTCAAGGACAACCAAAAGCCTAAGCTTGGGGATGCCCCGGAAGGCATCCCCTCTTTCGTCTTCGTCTATCGGTAACTTTACTTAAGGCTATATTTTTATTCACCACATGATATGTGTTTTGCTTGGAGCGTCTTGTATTATTTGAGTCTTTGATTTTTAGTTTACCACAATCATCCTTGTTGTACACACCTTTTGGGAGAGACACGCATGAATCAGAATTTATTAGAATACTCTATGTGCTTCACTTATATCTTTTGAGCTAGATAATTAAGCTCTAATACTTCACTTATATCTTTTAGAGCACGGTGGTGGTTTTATTTTATAGAAATTATTGATCTCTCATGCTTTACTTATATTATTTTGAGAGTCTTTTAGAACAGCATGGTAATTTGCTTTGGCTATAAAACTAGTCCTAATATGATGGGCATCCAAGATGGGTATAATAAAAACTTTCATATAAAGTGCATTGAATACTATGACAAGTTTGATTCTTTATGGTTGTTTTGAGATATGAAGATGGTGATATTAGAGTCATGCTAGTAGATTAGTTGTGAATTTGAGATATACTTGTGTTGAAGTTTGTGATTCTTGTAGCATGCACATATGGTGAACCATTATGTGATGAACTTGGAGCATGATCTATTTATTGATTGTCTTCCTTATGAGTGGCGGTCGGGGATGAGCGATGGTCTTTTCCTACCAATCTATCCCCCTAGGAGCATGCGCATAGTACTTCGTTTTGATTACTAATAAATTTTTGCAATAAGTATGTGAGTTCTTTATGACTAATGTTGAGTCCATGGATTATACGCACTCTCACCCTTCCACCATTGCTAGCCTCTCTAGTACCCCACCGTTTACCTTCCTCAATACAGCCACCATACCTACCTATTATGGCATTTCCATAGCCATTCCGAGATATATTGCCATGCAAATTTCCACCATTCCGTTTATTATAACACGCTCCATCATTGTCATATTGCCTTGCATGATCATGTAGTTGACATTGTATTTGTGGCAAAGCCACCATTCATAATTCTTTCATACATGTTACTCTTGATTCATTGCACATCCCGGTACACCGCCGGAGGCATTCACATAGAGTCATATTTTGTTCTAAGTATCGAGTTGTAATTCTTGAGTTGTAAGTAAATAAAAGTGTGATGATCATCATTATTAGAGCATTGTCCCAGTGAGGAAAGGATAAATATTATGATTCCCCCTTAAGTCGGAATGAGACTCCGGACGAAAAAGATAAAAATAAAAAAAAGAGGCCAAAAAGAGAGGGCCCAAAAAAACAAAAAAATGAGAGAAAAAGAGAGAAGCAACAATGCTACTATCCTTTTTCCACACTTGTGCTTCAAATTAGCACCATGATCTTCATGATAGAGAGTCTCTTATTTTGTCACTTTCATATACTAGTGGGAATTTTTCATTATAGAATTTGGCTTGTATATTCCAATGATGGGCTTCCTCAAAATGCCCTAGGTCTTCGTGAGCAAGCAAGTTGGATGCACACCCACTTAGTTTCTTTTTGAGCTTTCATACACTTATAGCTCTAGTGCATCCGTTGCATGGCAATCCCTACTCACTCACATTGATATTGATGGGCATCTCCATAGCCCGTTGATACGCCTAGTTCATGTGAGACTATCTTCTCCATTTTGTCTTCTCCACAACCACCCCTCTATTCCACCTATAGTGCTATATACATGGCTCACGCTCATGTATTGCGTGAAGATTGAAAAAGTTTGAGAACATCAAAAGTATGAAACAATTGCTTGGCTTATCGTCAGGGTTGTGCATGATTAAATATTTTGTGTGATGAAGATAGACCATAGCCAGACTATATGATTTTGTAGGGATAGCTTTCTTTAGCCATGTTATTTTAAGAAGACATGATTGCTTTGTTAGTATGCTTGAAGTATTATTGTTTTTATGTCAATATTAAAATTTTGTCTTGAATCTTTCGGATCTGAACATTCATGCCACAATAAATAAAATTACATTGATAATTATGTTAGGTAGCATTCCACAACAAAAAATCTGTTTTTATCATTTACCTACTCGAGGACGAGCATGAATTAAGCTTGGGATGCTTGATACATCTCCAATGTATCTATAATTTTTTATTGTTCCATGCTATTATATTATCTGTTTTGGATGTTTAATGGGCTTTAATATGCTCTTTTATATTATTTTTCGGACTAATCTATTAACCAGAGGCCCAGCGCCAGTTTCTATTTTTTTTGCCTATTTTAGAGTTTTGCAGAAAAGGAACACCAAACGGAGTCCAAACGGAATGAAACCTTCGGGATGATCTTTCTTGGACCGAAAGCAATCCAGAAGACTTGGAGTTGAAGTCTGGAACTCCCCGAGGAAGCCACGAGGCAGGAGGGCGCTCCAGGGGGGTAGGCGTGCCCCCACCCTTTTGGGCCCCTCGTAGCTCCACCGACGTACTTCTTTCACCTATATATACTCTTATACCCTAGAAACATCGGAGAGAGCCATGAAACCACTTTTCCAGTGCCGCAACCTTCTATACCCGTGAGATCCCATCTTGGGGCCTTTTCCGGCGATCTGTCGGAGGGGGAATCGATCACAGAGGGATTCTATATCAACACCTTTGCCTCTCCGATGAAGCGTGAGTAGTTTACCACAGACCTTTGGGTCCATAGTTATTAGCTAGATGGCTTCTTCTCTCTCTTTGATTCTCAATACAAAGTTCTCCTCGATGTTCTTGGAGATCTATTCGATGTAATACTCTTTTGCGGTGTGTTTGTCGAGATCCGATGAATTGTGGATTTATGAACAAGATTATCTATGAATATTATTTGGTTCTTCTCTGAATTCTTATATGCATGATTTGATATCTTTGCAAGTCTCCTCGAATTATCGGTTTAGTTTGTCCTACTAGATTGATCTTTCTTGCAATGGGAGAAGTGCTTAGCTTTGGGTTCAATCTTGCGGTGTCCTTTCCTAGTGACAGTAGGGGCAGCAAGGCACGTATTGTATTGTTTCCATCGAGGATAAAAAGATGGGGTTTATATCATATTGCTTGAGTTTATCCCTCTACATCATGTCATCTTTCTTAATGCGTTACTCCGTTCTTATGAATTTAATACTCTAGATGCATGCTGGATAGCAGTCGATGTGTGGAGTAATAGTAGTAGATGCAGAATCATTTTGATCTACTTGACACAGACGTGATGCCTATATTCATGATCATTTCCTTAGATATCTTCATAACTATGCGCTATTCTATCAATTGCTCGGCAGTAATTTGTTCATCCACCGTAATACATGCTATCTTGAGAGAAGCCACTAGTGAAACCTATGCCCCCCGGGTCTCTTTCCTATTATATTACATCTCTTTTATTTACATCGCATCTCGTTTACTATTTTGCACTCTTTACTTCCCAATCTATACAACAAAAATACCAAAAATATTTACTTTACTATCTCTATTAGATCTCACTTTTGCGAGTAACCGTGAAGGGATTGACAACCCCTTTATCGCGTTGGTTGCAAGGTTCTTGATTGTTTGTGCAGGTACTAGGTGACTTGTGTGTTGTCTCCTACTGTAGTGATACTTTGGTTCTCAAAACTGAGGGAAATACTTACGCTACTTTGCTGCATCACCCTTTCCTCTTCAAGGGAAAACCAACGCATGCTCAAGAGGTAGCATGGTCCTGTAGAGAAATCAACAATATACAAGTCTCCTCTTCTAAAGCTTTCGAAGACTTTGGAATTGTCAGCTTCCATGATCACAACACAACAATACTTGCCAAAGACAACAACCATATCAAGATCACAAAGCATTGAGACAGACATGAGGTTGAACCCTAAGGACTCACAAGCATGGATTTGTCCATGTGTCGATCCTTTGAGATCGCAACCCTACCTAGACCCAATACCTTGCTTTTTCCTTTGTCAGCGTAGGTGATATGCTTCAGATGCGATGGAGATAAAGCAGTGTCCATCAATAAGTTCTTGTCACCTGTCATGTGATTTGTACATCCACTGTCGAGGACCCACTCGGTGGCTTTGGGTTGATCATCCTACAGATGAATTAGTGCATCTTACATACTCATATACTTCATCGGTGAAGAATATGACATCAAATTCACCAGATTTGAATTTCATCAAGCAGTACAATAGATATAGCAATGTGAGGACGTGAGAAATGAATATTCATTTCTTCATGATTAGCTTACGTCCTTTCAAGCATATTTAGGTCTCCAGCAAATTCTTCAGACGTTTAAGTTTGTCTGGAGACCTGACCCTGCATAAGAGATTACTTCTTTTTCTTCACCACCCACATCTGGAGGGGTGACAAAGAGTTCATCATTCCGCGAGCTCCATAAGAGAAACGTGGCATAGATGCCAGTCCACTTCGTTGAGCAAGCAATGAATCACATTCCTTCTGAAGATCTTCATATCTCACCCTTAGCTTCTCAAGATCTTGCTTTCTTTGAATAAATTCATAAGAAAGCTTCTCATGATCAGATAAGAGAGTGTTATGATGACTTTGAAGGTTATCAAACTTGGTCTGAAGTCTCTGAAGATTTTCAGTCAAAGTTTGAGTTCGATCCATTTCTTCACCCAATAGGTCATCGCTTTTGTCTAGCATATTTTGAACCTTTTCAAAGGCCTTTTGTTGTTTCACAGCAATCTTAGCAAGTTTAGAATAACTAGGCTTGAGGTTTTCATCAGATTCATCCTCACTTGATTCAAAGGAGGGGTATTTGAGTACCTTGGCACCTTTTGCCATGAAGCAATAGGTGGGAGCATAGTTGAAGGAAATATGCCCTAGAGTGAATAATAAAGTTGTTATTTATATTTCCTTATATCATGATAAATGTTTATTATTCATGCTAGAATTGGATTAACTGGAAACTTAGTACATGTGTGAATACATAAACAAACAGAGTGTCCCTAGTATGCCTCTTTTTTTGACTAGCTCATTAATCAAAGATGGTTAAGTTTCCTAGCCATAGACATGTGTTGACATTTGATGAACGGGATCACATCATTACTGAATGATGTGATGGACAAGACCCATCCATTAGATTAGCACTATGATCGTTTAGTTTATTGCTATTGCTTTCTTCATAACTTATACATGTTCCTATGACTATGAGATTATGCAACTCCCGAATACCGGAGGAACACTTAGTGTGCTATCAAACGTCACAATGTAACTGGGTGATTATAAAGATGCTCTACAGGTGTCTCCCATGGTGTTTATTGAGTTGGCATAGATCGAGAATAGGATTTGTGATGTAGGGTAGAACCCTAATCGCCCGATCTTTCACGAAAGGAGCGGATCCCGCGAAGAACACGAAGAACACAAGGGGAAACGAGGGGAAACACAAGGGAAAACACGGGAGAAATCACTAAACCAACACAAGATAGTCACACATGTGCTAGATCCTCGGATACGTAAGAGTTCACACGGTACACGATCAACTAGGGACGATACAAGGGTAGCCAGTCTTCTCTGTGAGGAGGTCTTGATGTTCTTCTTTGCGGGGAGGTCTTGAATCCAAAGGGATCTTCTCTGAAGAGGCCGCGGTCTCTCTCGAGGAGTAGATCCGATGTGGATGAGCAATGCTCTATCTCTCAAATGATCTAAACCAATGCTAACCCTCAAATGGAGGAGGTGGAGGAGTATATATAGTCTAGAGCCACAAAGGGGTAAGTGGGAGAAGGATACAAGGCCAAAGGCCCGACTGTGCACAGGCAGGTACCGGTCGTCCGGTGGGTACCGGGCGTCCGGTGATTCAGGAGGGACCGGTCGTCCGCTAGTCGCCGGACGTTCGCTCGCTGGGGGGTGTTGTAGCTGGCGTTGGCCATGCTTCAGGCGCCAGTCGTCCGATGGAGGCCGGACATCCGCTTGTTTGGCTCAGGTGCGGGATCACCAGTCGTCCGGTCTGGGTCGGTCGTCCGGTGGGTCTTCAGGCATCGGACGTCCGGTCCCAACCGGTCGTCTGGTGGCTGGAGCTTCTTCCGCCTCTCTTCTTCTTGTTCCTCACGCTTGGTGTCCTCGCCTTCTTGTCCATGGGCTTCCTCTTGGTTCCTGGTCATGCATAGCACACATGTTTGAGGTAGTAGCCATGTCTCAAATGTGGAAAATGACAATTCGGAGAGGAGCGAGTTCACCTTGTGTCCAATGGCAAATACTTGAGGTCGCGTCTTATGTATCCTTGGGGCTTGGAGAGTAGTCGGAGTGTACATGGGGATGGACGTGGGATGCTCTGCATCATCTCCCTCCCTTGGGAAAGATCCGACGTCGGATCGTGATCCTCATCACCATGGAAACGATTGTTGTGGACGAACTTGTAGTTGGATGGAGTTGAAAATGTGGGGCAATCCAAGTACTCCAAGGTGTTGCTAGAGTGGTATACATGCAAAAAGAGCAAACACAAACGACACTTGGAAATGCAATGGTTAGAGCACACAAAGTGTCCATCATGTAAGAATGAGTCCGTGCAACAAGATTGATCATGACAAGGTGCATGAAGCTTATCCAAAAGAGATGGAATGGTATGCAAAGCATTCATGGGAGCAAAAGCATTCATTGCGCACACAAATGTGTTGTGAATATGATCAATGCAACCACGATGCAAAATGAAGTCATAGAGAGACGGTTTATCAATAGCATGAATATGGCAATGGATGCTCAAGATGAGTATGTGATCATGAAATTGATGATGGGAAATATAATCATGATGTATGAATATTCCATCAAGAAAGATCACAACAAATTTGCTAAGGAAATGCACAAGCTCATATATCATGGATGACATGGGAATACAAGATGCAACAAAGGCAATCATAATATGAGTCAATCCATGCATAAGATGCAAATTTTTCATGTGTGTGAGATGTCCAATGAGCATGACATGGATGAGCACAATCAACAAATATGGAGGTGTTGGTGTACCAATGCTCGATGTAGTGGCATGAGTGGAGGTTCGAAGGTGCTTCCAATAAGTACCAGCGCTCCTCAATGTGAAGGTCCATAGAGCCAATCTTCAATGTCGCTCCTCCGTTCGCGAGATGTACCATGTAGACAACAAGAAGGAAACAACAATGAAAGAGTGACCCATCCAATATGCATATTTGAGGATGGCTCAAAGGGAAGGAGTTCACCTTTAGGAGATTCTCGCAAATGTTGGTGTTGCACATCATGTATGCCTTCACATGACCAAATTGTGTCATGACGGTATCGCCTTGTGATTCCTTCAACATGAAAGAACGTGACAAACACTCGGAAAAACAAATGAGGTTAGCGGAGATGCAAAACCTATCATTCGTGAAATACCCAACAAGTGTATGCACCATGCTCATCATAAGAAAGGACATGGGAGCATTTCATAGTATGGAGGCATATGGTGTGAGAACAACCAAAGACAATAGGCTCAATGAAACAAGCACGCATCACAAGTAATATGTCCAAGTCTCCACGATCAATAAGCATAGATGCAACAATTGGAGGCAAGTGACAACGAACAAGATGTATCATGTGAGAGGCACGAGCATATATGTCATCAACCCAAGAAAGCAAGTAAGAGTGGAACATGGGTTATGCGACAAAGCAAGCAATCATAGTTACCAAGTCAAGCAAGCTAGTAGTGCGAAGATGCAACATACTAGAAGGAATCATGGAAATCATGTCGTGTGTGCAAATAGTGAGCATGTATGATGCACATGACATATCACAAACATGAATGCAAGATATGAGCAAAATATCATCAATGTATTGGCGAGAGGCCATATGTAAATAGCAATGGAACATCATGACTCTCCCAACACAACAAGCATCAATAGCATGAGGCACATGATAAACATGGAAATAGCAACAAAGATCTCCACCAAGGATGCAAATACACATAGGAGTAGCATAATGGTGAATCATGGGTAGATGCACGCAAGGGTCACAATTGCATGGCAAAGGCATAGAAGTAACCATAGCATGCAAAGTGAACACGGTAAAATGAGCATGAAGCGACAAGCGGTATATAACCCATAGCTGTGTGAGAGCCAAGTGAGAGAGATGCACATAGTCGTTGCGCAAAGAGAGCGGTGGGAAGGATAGTTCACGGGATCCCAAGTCATCTTTTCTCTCAAGAGCTCGTTTCGTCAACTCTTGGGATTGAGAGGTTGACAAGTATATGTGAGTACCTACACAAAACAAAGACAAAGGGAAAATTATGTGTGTGTGGTAGATGTACACATCATCCATCATGATGCGCACGTGCTTGTGGTTAGCACAAAATATACAATGCTCGAATAAATGAGATGCGTGATATAGAAACATGTCATCCATCATGATAGGTTTGTTGTTATGTATAGCGTAATGGAGACTCAAATGGTGTAATGCATCACAAGAAATATGTAGAGCGTTGTTATTCATGTAATGCATACGGTGCAAGCAATTATGAGAATCATGCAATGTATGGAATGCATCAAAATCTCCTAATGTGTATGAGGAAACTATGGGGTCTCCTCATGAGCATTAATGGAAACATCACACGGAGAATATTGACAACATCCAAAACAATGCATATTTGGAACATTGTGATCATGGCATGGCATAGTGGATGAATTGCGCAAATCATGTAAAGGAAGCATGGCAATATCATCACATGAAAAAAAGCCAATGACCATCATCTCGTCATCTATGCCATAAGTGCAAATGGGATTTATTTGAATGGGGCATGCATAGCTACTATGTTGAGATTGAAATGATGCGATATGGGAGATCTCATTCATAGCATATGACAAGTTCAAAGGATTATCAAACATGATGTGACCAATAGAATTTTCATATGATATCCTATGGAGCATAGCATCACAACTAGGCAAATCAACATGCTCGTCATCATATTCATCATAAATAGGTAAGTCATGACATGAAGAAGTCGCACTAGCATGAAGCATGGGAATAGGTGGATCAACATCATGCAAGCAATCATTGGTGAGATAGTCCACTAGTGGGATAAGAGAAGCACCATCACCTATGTTACCTTTGTAGCATGGCTCATGTGTTGTAGGTGAGGTGTCGAAGACCGAGTCGTGGTCATGTTTATCTTGATGGAACCATGTGGGGGTGCATCTTCTTTCACCATGGCCATCGTTGTATCCATTGGAGGTATGGACTCGTCGAGGATAGGCATGTCGTCATGTAGGAGACCTAGCACCAAAGAAAACACACTCGGAGTAGAGGTTAAGTTGTTAGAAATCAAAGTAGCCTCACGTGTCATGTCAACTACCTCACTCACTAAGTGTTGTGGCTCACTCACTCCCTCTCGGATGCTCTCACTCATATGGTTGGTGGAGTCACTCAAATGGCTCTCAACCTCACATAGGATGTGTGGCATGCTCTCAAGTGTGGGCTAGTGGTGGTCACACTCATCCTCTCATAGGAAATGCACTCAATGTCATATATGGTGGAGTCACTCATCTCACTCATGGGGTGGTGGCTCTCCTCACATGGCAAATGGGTCATGTCATGATATGTGGGTGTCGGAGAGATGTAGGTGCAAACGTCTCCATGCTCAATCATGTCATGGTTACAGATGACGGCCGAAGGTGGCACATCATCACTCTCCTCTAAGACCACAGGTAAGGTCTCATGTGCGGTCTCGTAGCTTGACTCGGAGTATGAGTCCAATATGGACGCCGTCTTCATGTCATTGAAGAGGTCCGTGCTCGTTGCCATGGTCGAAGGGGGTGGCCCTTGCTCGACCTTCTTGTCATCGTCTTGTTGTTGGAGGCCCATGTGATGTGGCACCCTGTAGCTCATCTCCATGACCGAAGGGAATTTCCCATCCTCGGCCATCTTCCTTGAGGGGCTTCCGAAGATGGAAGGGTTGCCCTCGCTTGTAGGTGGTCGCCTCGTAGTTGAAGATGTCGATGTAGGCGTACTCATGGGAAGTAGGCAAAGATGCCGTACTTCCGAAGGAGAAGATGCCTTGAGAACACTTGGCGAAGATACTAAAGTGGTTGGTGCAGCCGTAGCTCTGTCTTGGTGGTGCTCATCTCGCGGTCTTCTCCTTTTCTCATGAAGCTTGGGCATAGCTTGATATAGAGCTTGTTGGGACTTGTAGGTAGGCGCATCTCGAGCATCTTCATGATGATGGTGTCGTTGTCGTGCTTGGGCTCGATGGCGTTCGTCGTCGTCGTGCACATGATGGTTGGAGGTGACTTGCCCTTCATGATGATGTGGATCAAGAACGTGATGTTGGTCGCCATGGAGATGTGGATGTGGATGACTTGCGCTTGCATCATTTTTGCGCTCCGTAGACTTGTGACTTGAACGTCGCCGCCTTGAAGATGATGAAGGGGAAGAACGGTTGATCAACAAGGTCCGAATCTCCTCCATCCTTGCATCTTGCTCCTCCTTTTGTGCGGAAAGTTTGTTGTCGATGTAGTCCCTTTTCCTCTCTTCGGAGTGGCGAATGTCAATGGAGAGGTTCTCGATGCGCTCTTGCAATCTTGATTGTGCACCTTGCATTTGTCGTTATAGATCGAAGATTGACGCTTTGGTGATGTAGTTGTTCACGCCGTCGTTGTTGTGGAAGACCGGAGATGAAATGCCTTGCCTATCCATCACTCCAAAAGAAAAATGTGAGTGGTAGAAAGAGAAGAACGAATACCAAATGTACCTTGACCGAAGTTGAAAGTGGAACAATGACCACTCCAATGTGGACAAGGAAATAGCACAATTGGTACCAATTCTTGTCGGTTTCTCACACCTACACAAGTAAGGCTTATGGTGGAGCTCGTTGAGGATAGTGGCACAAAAATTTGATGCAAAATGTTAGCAAGAGTCAATAATGTTGAAAGAGATTCACAAATTCGCAAGTGAAACAAGTAGACCAATAGCAATATGTGGCACACGGAAACACACACACGGATAGATAAACGGGGTCATGCAACAAAGGATGAGCACAAAATGTGGAATCCACGGAAAACGCTCGTGTTGCACAACTCAAGAGAGACGCTAGCACGATTTCTCAATAGGCGGATACGACACTTGTGCACAACCTATAAGATGCAAAATGGATAACTTTCTATCCCAAGTATGCTATGTATGTATGTATGTATGGTTCCCGGTGTTTCTCACAAGGTGATCCAAGATGATCTTATATGCAATGTGGTATGATGCTATGGCTATTTCTTATGAGCTCTTTGTTCACTCTTTTTCTTAAAAGCTTTTTTTTGTGTGGCCACTTCGCGAAATGCACAAACCAAGATAGTAATTGTGTATATGCGGGAACAAACTTGAGGCACACGAGATGATATGATACCAAGATGATACCTATGGTATGGTATGTATGCAATGTATGGTGTAGATCACTAATGTGCACAAGTAATGTTGCCGGCAATACTCAAATGGCTAGTCTCGATAGGCAAGTGACGCAAAATGGGCTAGGGGTTATCAATGCAATGGCAAGGGAATGTACAATGGAGGGATACCACGATACCAAGATGATATGGGGGTTACCGGCCTTGGCGATGATGAGTGGCGGTGTTCTTGATGTAGATACAAAGATGATGGAGACTCGTTGCTAAGTAGCCTAAACACCTTAGGAAACGGAAAAACCGCGAACTCAAAATATCAAATGTCAAATGGTGGTAGCGAGAATGCGGTGGTGGTTGCGAAAGCTCAATGGGATTGCGGGAATGCAATGATGGGTTATGCGAGTAGGCAATGCGGAAGTGGAGGTTAAGGCGGTGGACTATACATGGTGTCGGAGTTGAGAGCACGGTCCCTAAGTATCCTAAACACCTTAGGAGCCACAACTCACAACACAAACAAAGTCAAACAAAATTTGGGCTAGCGGAAGTGTATGGTGGGTAAGCCTATGCGAAAATGGTGGTGGTGGTTGATGAATAAGCAACCGTCCCTAAGTAGCCTAGACACCTTAGGAGACTCAAATCACTCCTCAAGCAACCACTAATGCGATGGGGAACAAAATTGGTTAGGTTGCGGAAGTCGATGGTGGTGTAGCGGATGATGTGGTGGAGGCCCTAGGCAATGATGCCAAAGTTCCAAAAATGTGATGGATTCAAAAGATGTTGGTTGTATTTTTGTGGGAAGGAGGATGTCACGAGCTTTTCAACGAGCTAAATAACGCGAAAATCGGACTCCGGATGAATTAGTTATGGCCGAAACAAAATTTGAGCGAAGTTGATATCTACAGGTAGCGGACGTCCGGAAAAAACGGATGTCCGGTCTCCGGACCTCCGGTCAGTTCGGAAATCCACTAATTACAGCTAGGGTTAGGGGTTCCGGTCGTCCGGTAAGATCGGACGTCCGGTGCTTCCTGGGACTCCGGACATCCGGTAAAGCAACGGTCGTCCGGTGGGTCTGGGTCAACGCAAGATGCGAGTTTCGGGACGCGATTTTGGGCGGAATTTGGGGATTTGGGGGTCAAAAATGAGGAGATTTCGTGGATGAAAGATGGGGAAACTTGGGGAGATGCTAGATCCACTTGAAACCAAGTAAATCTATGGATCAAATCCAACAAAACTTCGTCAAACCAACAAATCACAAAAAAATTGGGGCTATTTTTGGTGGGGATTTTCGAAATTGGGGAAGCACGCAACAAAATTAGGCTAGAAAACAACGAGGGGAGGCTCCGAAATTGTGATCAACGTGGCTCATGATACCAAGATGATGTAGGGTAGAACCCTAATCACCCGATCTTTCACGAAAGGAGCGGATCCCACGAAGAACACGAAGAACACAAGGGGGAAACGAGGGGAAACACAAGGGAAAACATGGGAGAAATCACTAAACCAACACAAGATAGTCACACATGTGCTAGTTCCTCGGATACATAAGAGTTCACACGGTACACAATCAACTAGGTACGATACAAGGGTAGCCAGTCTTCTCCGTGAGGAGGTCTTGATATTCTTCTCCGCGAGGAAGTCTTGAATCCAAAGGATCTTCCCCGAAGAGGTCGTGTCTCTCTCGAGGAGTAGATCCGATGTGGATGAGCAATGCTCTATCTCTCAAATGAGCTAAACCAATGCTAACCCTCAAATGGAGGAGGTGGAGGAGTATATATAGTCTAGAGCCACGAAGGGGTAAGTGGGAGAAGGATACAACGCCAAAGGCCCGACTGCGCACAGGCAGGTACCGGACGTCCGGTGGCTCAGGAGGGACCGGTCGTCCGCTAGTCGCCGGACGTCCGCTCGCTGGGGGGTGTTGTAGTTGGCATTGGCTGTGCTTCAGGCATCGGTCGTCCGGTGGTGGTCGGACGTCCGCTCGTTCGGCTCGGGTGTGAGATCGCCCGTCGTCCGGTCCGGGCCGGTTGTCCGGTGGGTCTTCAGGCATCGGATGTCCGGTCCCAACCGGTCGTCCGGTGGCTGGAGCTTCTTCCGCCGCTCTTCTTCTTGTTCCTCGCGCTTGGTGTCCTTGCCTTCTTGTCCATGGGCTTCCTCTTGGTTCCTGGTCTTGCATAGCACACATGTTTGAGGTAGTAGCCATGTCTCACATGTGGAAAATGACGATTCGGAGAGGAGTGAGTTCACCTTGTGTTGAATGGCGAATACTTGAGGTCTTGTCTTATGTATCCTTGGGGCTTGGAGAGTAGTCGGAGTGTACATGGGGATGGACGTGGGATGCTCCGCATCAATTTGTCACTCCGTGTTTCGGAGAGGTATCTCTGGGACCTCTCGGTAATGCTCATCACTATAAGCCTTGCAAGCAAAGTGACTAATGAGTTCGTTGTGGGATGATGCATTACGGAACGAGTAAAGAGACTTGCCGGTAATGAGATTGAACTAGGTATGATGATACCGACGATCGAATCTCGGGCAACTAACATACCGATGACAAAGGGAACAATGTATGTTGTTATGCGGTTTGACCGATAAAGATCTTCGTAGAATATGTAGGAACCAATATGAGCATCCAGGTTCCGCTAGTGGTTATTGATGGGAGATGTGTCTCGGTCATGTCTACATAGTTCTCGAACCCGTGGGGTCCGCACGCTTAACGTTAGATGATGATTTATATTATGAGTTATGTGATTTGATGTACCGAAGGTTGTTCGGAGTCCCGGATGAGATCACGGACATGACGAGGAGTCTCGAAATGGTCAATACATAAAGATTGATATATTGGACCATGTTATTCGGACACCGGAAGTGTTCCGGATAGTTTCGAATAAAACCGGAGTGATGGCAGGGTTACCGGAACACCCCAGGGAAGTAATGGGCATTAGTGGGCCTTAGGGGAGAGAGAGGGCAGCAGCCAAGAGGTGGCGCCCCCCCAGGGGAGTCCGAATATGACTAGGGGAGGGGGCGCAGCCCCTCTTTTCCTCTCCCTCTCCCTCTCCTTCCTTCTTCTCCTACTTGGACTAGGAAAGGGGAGCCGATTCCTACTTGGAGTAGGACTCCCCCCCTTGGGCGCGCCCCCTAGGGCCGGCCGGCCTCCTCCTCCCCTCCTTTATATACGGGGAAGGGGGCACCCCATAGACACACAAGCTGATCTTTAGCCGTGTGCGGTGCACCCCTCCACAGTTTTACATCTCGGTCATATTGTCGTAGTGCTTAGGTGAAGCCATGTGCATCGGTAACTTCATCATCACCGTCACCACGCCGTCGTGCTGACGAAACTGTCCCTCCGACTCAACTGGATCAAGAGTTCGAGGGATGTCACCGAGCCAAACGTGTGCAGATCGCAGAGGTGCCGTGCGCTCGGTACTTGATCGGTTGGATCGCGAAGACGTTCGACTACATCAACCGCATTACTAAACGCTTCCGCTTTTGGTCTACGAGGGTACGTAGACACACTCTCCCCTCTCATTGATATGCATCTCCTAGATGGATCTTGCATGATCGTAGGTAAATTTTTTGAAATACTGCGTTCTCCAACAGTGGCATCCGAGCCAGGTCTACGCATAGATGTTATATGCACGAGTAGAATAGAAAGAGTTGTGGGCGATAATAGTCATAATGCTTACCAGCATGTCATACTTTGATTCGGCGGTATTGTTGGATGAAGCGGCCCAGAACAACATTACATGACCGCGTTTATGAGACTGATTCTACAGCTGTGCTTCGCACACAGGTGGCTAGTGGGTGTCTGTTTCTCCAACTTTAGTTGAATCGAGTGTGACTAGGCCCGATCCTTGTTGAAGGTTAAAACAACACACTTGACGAAAAATCGTTGTGGTTTTGATGCGTAGGTAAGAACGGTTCTTGCTAGAAGCCTGTAGCAGCCACGTAAAACTTGCAAACAACAAAGTAGAGGACGTCTAACATGTTTTTGCATGGCTTGCTGGGATGTGATATGGTCAAGACGGGATGATATATAAATTGTTGTATGAGATGATCATGTTTTGTAACAGTTATCGGCAACTGGCAGGAGCCATATGGTTGCCGCTTTATTGTATGAAATGCAATCGCCATGTAATTGCTTTACTTTATCACTAAGTGGTAGCGATAGTTGTAGAAGCAATAGTTGGCGAGACGACAACGATGCTTCGATGGAGATCAAGGTGTCAAGCCGGTTACCATGGTGATCATGACGGTGCTTTGGAGATGGAGCTCAAAGGCACAAGATGATGATGGCCATATCATATCACTTATTTGATTGCATGTGATGTTTATCTTTTTATGCATCTTATTTTGCTTAGTTCGGCAGTAGCATTATAAGATGATCTCTCACTAGATTTCAAGGTATAAGTGTTCTCCCTGAGTATGCATCGTCGCTACAGTTCGTTGTGCCGAGACACCACGTGATGACAGGTGTGATAAGCTCTAGGTTCACATACAACATGTGCAAGCCAGTTTTGCACAAGCAGAATACTCAGGTTAAACTTGACGAGCCTAGCATATGCAGATGTGGCCTTAGAACACCGAGACCAAAAGGTCGAGCATGAATCATATAGTAGATATGATCAACATAGTGATGTTCACCTTTGAAAAATTATCCATCTCGCGTGATGTTCGGACATGGTTTAGTTGATATGTATCACATGATCATTTAGATGACTAGAGGGATGTTTATCTAATTGGGAGTTCTTAAGTAATATGATTAATTGAACTTTAATTTATCATGAACTTAGTACCTGATAGTATTTTGCATGTCTATGTTGTTGTAGATAAATGGCCCGTGCTACTATTCCTTTGAATTTTAATGCGTTCCTAGAGAAAGCTAAGTTGAAAGATGATGGTAGCAACTACACGGACGGTGTCCGTAACTTGAGGATTATCCTCATTGCTGCATAGAATAATTACGTCCTGGAAGCACTGCTGGGTGCAAAGCCCGCTGCAGGAGCTACTCCAGATGTTATGAACATCTGGAAGAGCAAAGCTGATGACTACTCGATAGTTCAGTGTGCCATGCTTTACGGCTTAGAATCGGGACTTCAACGATGTTTTGAACATCATGGAGCATATGAGATGTTCCAGGAGTTGAAGTATATTTCAAGCAAATGCCCGGATTGAGAGATATGAAGTCTCCAATAAGTTCTACAGCTGCAAGATGGAGGAGAATAGTTCTGTCAGTGAACATATACTCAGAATGTCTGGGTACCACAACCAGTTGACTCAACTGGGAGTTAATCTTCCTGATGATAGTGTCATTGACAGAGTTCTTCAATCACTGCCACCAAGCTACAAAAGCTTCATGATGAACTATAATATGCAAGGGATGGATAAGACTATTCCCGAGCTCTTCGCAATGCTAAAGGCTGCGGAGGTAGAAATCAAGAAGGAGCATCAAGTGTTGATGGTCAACAAGACCACTAGTTTCGAAAAGAAGGGAAAAGGGAAGAAGGGGAACTTCAAGAAGAACGGCAAGCAAGTTGCTACTCAAGTGAAGAAGCCCAAGTCTGGACCTAAGCCTGAGACTGAGTGCTTCTACTGCAAAGGGACTGGTCACTAGAAGCAGAACTGCCCCAAGTATTTGGCGGATAAGAAGGATGGCAAAGTGAAAGGTATATTATATATACTTGTTATTGATGTGTACCTTACTAATGCTTGTAGTAGCGCCTGGATATTTGATACCGGTTCTGTTGCTCATATTTGCAACTTGAAACAGGGGCTACAGATTAAGCGAAGATTGGCTAAGGACGTGGTGACGATGCGCGTGGGAAATGGTTCCAAAGTCGATGTGGTCGCGGTCGGCACGCTACCTCTACATCTACCTCCGGGATTAGTTTTAGACCTGAATAATTGTTATTTGGTGCCAGTGTTAAGCATGAACATTATATTTGGATCTTGTTTGATGCGAGACGGTTATTCATTTAAATCAAAGAATAATGGTTGTTCTATTTATATGAGTAATATCTTTTATGGTCATGCACCCTTGATGAGATGTCTATTTTTATTGAATCTCGATAGTAGTGATACACATATTCATAGTATTGAAGCCAAAAGATATAAGTTTAATAATGATAGTGCAATTTATTTGTGGCACTGCCGTTTAGTTCATATTGGTGTAAAGCGCATGAAGAAACTCCATGCTGATGGGCTTTTGGAATCACTTGATTATGAATCACTTGATGCTTGCGAACCATGCCTCATGGGCAAGATGACTAAGACTCCATTCTCCGGAACAATGGAGCGAGCAACAAACTTATTAGAAATAATACATACTGATGTATGCGGTCCGATGAGTGTTGATGCTCGCGGCGGGTATCGTTATTTTCTGACCTTCACAGATGAGTTGAGCAGATATGCGTATATCTACTTGATGAAACATAAGTCTAAAACATTTGAAAAGTTCAAAGAATTTCGGAGTGAAGTGGAAAATCATCATAACAAGAAAATTAAGTTTCTACGATTTGATCGTGGAGGTGAATATTTGAGTTATGAGTTTGGTCTTCATTTGAAACAATGCAGAATAGTTTCGCAACTCACGCCACCTGGAACACCACAGCCTAATGGTGTGTCTGAACGTCGTAGCCACACTTTATTAGATATGGTGCGATCTATGATGTCTCTTACTGATTTGCCGTTATCAGTTTGGGGTAATGCTTTAGAGACGGCTGCATTCACGTTAAATAGGGCACCATCTAAATCCGTTGAGACGACACCTTATAAACTATGGTTTGGCAAGAAACCAAAGTTGTCGTTTCTTAAAGTTTGGGGCTGCGTTGCTTATGTGAAAAAGCTTCAACCTGATAATCTCGAACCCAAATCGGAGAAATGTGTAACACCCCGGATGTAATTTACCTTATTTGTACTCCAACTCTTGCCGTTTCCGGCACTAAGTTATTTTATTTCCTCGTTGTCGGGTTTTTGTCTCCGTGTGTTGTTGTCTTTGTCATGCATCTTATATCATGTCATCATGTGCTTTGCATTTTCATACGTGCTCGTCTCATGCAACCGAGCATTTTCCCCGTTGTCTGTTTTGCATTCCGGCGCTCCTATGTCCTCCGGTGGTCCTTTCTACCTCTTTTCGTGTGTCGGTGTTAAATGTTTTCGGATTGGACCGAGACTTGTCATGCGGCCTTGGTTTACTACCGGTAGACCGCCTGTCAAGTTTCGTGCCATTTGGACTTCGTTTGATACTCCAACAGTTAACCGAGGGACCGAAAAGGCCTCGTGTGTGTTGCAGCCCAACACCCTTCCAATTTGGCCCAAAACCCACCTAAACCCCTTCTATCGTCTAGATCATTCGATCACGATCGCGTGGACGCAAATCGTGCTCAATTTGGATCCTCCTAGATCCTCCTACCTATAAATCTAGGTCTCCCTCGAAATTTTCGGATCCCTTCCCCCGAAACCCTAGCCTCCTTCGTCCTCCGCGCGCCGGACAATGTCCGCCGGCGCCGGACTTGTCCGACTGCACCGCGCCGCCGCCCCGCACCAGTGGCACCGCGCCACGTGGCGCCACTGCCCTCGTCCCGCCGCTGGCCCGGGGAGCCCGCGTCTGGCCCCCGAGGCCCATCCGGATCCGCCGCCGCCCGCCTTTGTCCTCCTCCACTCC